>NC_090265.1:1678229381-1678529381 GCF_040414725.1 Anabrus simplex
ACAAGTTATATCTAAGAGCATTTTGCTTTCGCAACTGATCCCTCAATGTTGTAGTGGGTTACTTTAAGATGAATCGTCATTTACGGCTCCCGACAAACGATAGTTATCCTACATATGCAATTGGTTTTATTTTTCCCTTTTACTAGGCGCATTAAAGGGCCAGGGGAACATTTTAAATTTCAGAGTAAAATGGCATTTTATGGGTTAATAGTATCCCTCCTAGTTCTGAAAAGAAACGTATCTGTCTCTGCAGCATCTTCGCTATGTGCAAATAACATTCTTCTGCGCTATAAGAAGCTCTCTCCGTCTCCGCGTTAAATGGAAGGACTCCGAAACTTTGTTAAAAAAGCTCAGCTCGAGCATCAATAGAAGCTCATTCAATTCCAGGCTCACTCTACGACAAGAATTTTATACTGCATTCGCCGGACGCTAGACTGGTAAAAGTACAGTACCCTGCAGCTACTGGAGCTCACGGTGGCTTTAACATGAGGTCAGCCACGCGCTGAAATTGCCCCAGAGCGTTCGTCATCTGATGAAGTACAATCCAGGTAATGCTTTCCAAGAGGAAGAAAAGTTTTTTGTGAATTTTAGGAGATCCTTATGATTTCCACTAGAATTTCGATCAATTTCAGGTAGGCCTACGGTGGGAGGAAAGAAATCCTCAGGAGTTACTTTTCCTTGACCAAGGGATAGCATGAAGTGAAATGATTAATTTAATGTAAAACAATCATTAAGAAAAATGAAACCACAGCGCAGGAAATTGTTCTGTGTTAAGACACTCCATAACATGAATTGTAGTAAAATGAGACCATTCCTCCGCGAGGTAGCTGCGCGTGGATCCCTGAAAGAAACGAATTACCTGGAATCAAATCCGAGACGCTGAAAATTCATTCAAAGGATGAATATCGCATCATTTATATCTATGGAACACGTTACTTAATCGATAAATTTCATTTTTACCGAGGTCATAGAATTATGATGTGATCAATGTCATATGACATAAGCAGACTCTGCGGTGTTATGTTCCGTAAGTAAATATATAAAGTATTTTTTAAATTCTATAGATTTGGGTTTGTTACCAATTCTTGTTACATTTACCCAAGTAATATCATTCCATTCTACTTTGAAATTGTTACTGCGATTTAAAACAATAAATTCAAAATATACTCGGAAATCATAAATCTTTATATCTTTTCTCTCACATCTTTAGTAGCTTTGGAGCGTTTAGCATTCTTGAAATCCATCTGTTAGAAATCGGAAATCAATTAGGGAAGAATGACTTTGTTTACGAAAACACCTTGCATACAGTATACTGCGGGGGTGAGTAAATATGTCGCGCAAACAAACATACCTAGACTACGGCATGATAAGTGTCATTTTCCTTCAAACATCGGCCTAGAAAATGTAACACACCTAAAATTTTGATGGGCTGCGTATATACATGTGGGTGGGAGGCATGACCAATCTTGAGGAAAATAATGGATAGGAAGAACGTTGTGAGATACAACGTTTTGCTTCTTCAACGACGATATATCAGTCTTGAACTGCTGTTACTTTGCGAGGTCGGCCAGCGCTATGTCGATCTGCTACTGAATGGTTGTCTTGGAAACTTTTCTACAACCTGGTGATGATACCTTCATTCACGTGAACAATGTAGGCAGCGTCACCTTGTGTCATGTTCTTGGGCATGGAAGTGAATATTTTGATGTGCTTTTCCATCGACAGCGTTTGACGAGGCATTTTTGTGCACAGCGCACAGAAGTGAAACACACTGACGCGTTTGCTTGGAATTCACCTCAGCTCTAGTGTACTGGATTTGTTTACCAGTCGTGAGCTGAATGACCTTAGCTGTAGAGAAAGTAGTGTTGTCGTGATTTAAACAACGTACTTAATATCTGACCATAAATGTTGGACACTGTTGAGCAAAACTCAAAAGAAGTTTAACTGGACCGTCATTGAATCACTGAAGCTCGTCCGGCCTGCCTTGAATAGGGAGGCTGGAACTTCGCGATAGAATAAACCTCTAGCTCTCGAAAAATCTCTTAGTTGACCCTACAGGTCATTCCCCCGTCATCGAGAGGCCCCCAATGAGATAACGTAGTGGCGTCAGGGAGGCCTGGTATTGCACGCTTGGTTCGTTCCTGATTGTTTATTGAACGACGAGAGACGGGGTACTAACTCGGTGACGTCTCTGGTGGCTGGGATATGCTAAGTTGCTTCTCCCAAGGCCTTACCATAAAATGGCGGAAATCACCACAATATGTTTCAATTATTTCATGCATACTGGTAATGCAGTCTGACAGACTCCGCTGTCTGAAACCGCAATGGTTTTTATCTACACTCTACCGTTGATTACAACTTCTTTAGTGAAATGTCCCAGAATGTATAGCCTGTTATGCTGATCAAAGAAACACCTCGGAGGATATTACAATCCTTCCTGTTCTATTGTTTATGAATTACTGCCTTCGTCCTTTAGAAGGTATGTCACTCAATATCTATTGTAACTTTATAACTCTTTAGCAACCTTCCCTCTATATTTCACCATAGAGCTATATTTCATACAATAGAACTGTCCCATGAAACTAGCAATACGAAGAAGTACAGTTATACACTTCAAAATAAATTAGATATTTATACCTCCAGCAAAGAGAAAGGTAATTTATTATTTATAGTATTTTTAATACAAATGGCAAATTTTGAATCGTCCTCATATTATCCACTTCAGTAGTTGCTTTCATAATTATTACAACTGCAGGAAGAGCTAATATATGCACGACACGCTAGTATGTTTGTTCGGCTTTGTGCTATTTTGTCAAAGGGGTGATACTCTCCTGGGTAAATTCGGGAGAATTATGAAAAAAAACAAATAGTAGAGTAAAATGTATTTAATAACATTATCTCTGCCACAGTGGCACAGTGTGCTGAATTATTACTCCCGGGAGAAATTATAGACGGTGTCAGCCAGTTATGATACCCGTGTGATAAACAACACATGTGAGAACAATGGGTGGTTATTCAGTAATGATATGTCTGTGTTGCAACTCAAACATTGTCTCAAGAACAACTTACTGTAACTTCGTCAGGAAATGATTTCCTGTCCTCTTGGTATATTTCTTGAATACTTTCCTCCTTCGCTGCTAGCTCGTGGTGTAGCAATAGTGTGACTGCCTCTTACTGCGAGAGTCTGGGTTCCATTCTCGGGGACACCAAGGATTGTAATTCTGGATTTATGGCTGGAACGGGATTCATTAATCATTGTGCGAGCGGACTCGGTCTCGAAGCTCAAGCAAATTTGCACGGCATATCGACACGCTGACAACGTATCATTCCGATATCTACTTGTACAACATCATCTTGGTTAGTCGAGGCTTGTAATGGCCTTTAGATTGTACGAGGTTCTTTCTCGATCAGTTGCATGTTTTCATGCGAAAAGTCTATTAGCTTCTATAAGCAAAGAGAGTGAAATAATTCGCTATAACGCTCCCACATATACGCTGTTCCTTTTCTCATATTTCTCCATATTTCTTTTCGATACCTGTTTAACGTCACGCTAACTTTGATGGGCCTTTTGGTAACGATGGGATATGTCAGAGATAGGACTGGGAAGGTAGCTTCGACACCGCAATGAATTGTGGAACAGACGTAAAACCTCGCGATTTGTTTTGAAATATGTCATAATAATGTTAGTGGAACGTTCCTAAGGAATATATCGTCGTTGCCGGGACAAAACATCCTATGTGATAAATAAACACAAATATTAACACTAAAGAGAAGAAAAATTGATGATGTCCGACCTTTCTAAAAATGAGGATATCACCAAAAGAAAGGCAAGAAAATGAACATCTTCCCAGAAGTCACAAACGTAATACTGTCGCGGGTGAAAGACAACAGGAGTTGATTGAAGGAGTTTGGATATGAATAATAAAAGTGAACATTTTGATTGAAGTGAGTGAATTACAACCTATAAACGTAATTAAGTGTTCCGCACTGACATTACATAAACAATTATTATTCATAGACAGAAATATGATATTTGGTTTCACATTTTCAGTACTTATTTTCACTATTCGTATTAAATAGTCATCATTTAGGAGATATTTTGGTCAAATTAAGCCATCCTCTGGTAAAAATTACAAATTAAAACACTATTTAAAATATAACGTTCACCATTGGTTATTTATTTATATCGTCGCTTCACCGATAAAAGGTTGTAATCCACAAAGCTCTTCCTATCGATTATTCTCCTTAAGACTGGTCACGCCTCCCAGCCACATATGGATATGCAGCCCATCAGAACAATGTCCGTTGTGTTCGTTTTCCTAAGCCGACGAGTAACCGAAAATGAACCTAACATGCATTATACAATAGGAGTGCGTAAATACGTAATGCAAGCATACATTCGTATAGTACGGTACAGTAAGGTTAATTTTCCTTTATACATGGGCATAGGAAAATGAACACAACGGACATTGTTCTGATGGACTGCATAATCATATGTGGCTGGGAGGCGTGACCAGTCTTAAGGAGAATAATTGATAGGAAGAGCTTTGTGGAATACAACCTTTTACCGGTGAAGCGACGATATATTATGGCTTTTAAAGTGAAGAAGTTAGTGCTCTTCGCCCTCTCTTACTACACTTAAACACTGCAGTGATACATCATTGAAGTAGAGCCAAAGAGTACGTAATAATGTATAGTAAATACTAATCCACACAATAATATATCGCCGCTTCACCGGTAAAACGTTGTATTCCACAAAGCCCTTCCTATCCATTACTCTCCTTAAGACAAGTCACGCCTCCCAGCCACGTATCGATATGCAGTCGATCAGACCAAGTTTTGTTGTGTTCATTTTCCTATGCCCATGTGTAAAGGAAAGTTAACCTTACTGGACCGTACTGTAGGAATGTATGTTTGCATTACGTATTTACGCACTCCTAGTGTATAATGCATGTAAGGTTCATTTTCGTTTACTCGTCGGACGTTGTTGTGCTAGACTGCGTATCCATATGTGGCTGGGAGGCGTGACCAGTCTTAAGGAGAATAATGGATAGGAAGAGCTTTGTGGAATACAACGTTTTACCAGCGGAGCGACGATATTATACTTTTCTAACTCATAGTCATTCACTCATCCAGTCATAACAATTAGTCAGCTGTATTCAGCAGGTAGTCTCGGCAAGCAGTCTTAAGTAATGAGGTGGTATTTCTAACACTGACAAGCAGGGAATTGCAAAGTCTAGAACTCATCACAGCAAAAGAATTGCTATACATAGAGGAGCGGTGAACAAGAATAAAAAGGGAGGAACCAGAGTGGGTATTCCTGCTGTGAAAGAAGGACAAATACTTAAGCTGGGATGAAATGTATAGTGCTCTGCCTTCAATGAGAAGTATGTATACCGATGGCTTAATTCTAAAACCTCGTATGTCCCTATGCACTTCCTATCCATTTTCTTCCTTAAGACTGGTCACGCCTCCCGGCCACATATGGATGTACAGTCCATCAGAACAATTTTCGTTGTGTTCACTTTCCTATGGGAGCGTGTAAAGGAAACTGAACCTTAAATACATTAAACTGAAGGAGTGCTTAAATTCGCTATGAAAACAACATCCCTACAATACGGTGTGGTAAGTTCCATTTTCCTTTACACGTTCGCTTAGGAAAATGAACACTAGGAAAAAGGTTCTGATGGACTGCATATAAATATGTGGCTGGGAGGAGTGACCAGTCTTAAGGAATATAATGGGTAGGAAGAACATTGTAACATACGAGGTTTTATAAGTAAGCCGACGATATCTATATCAGTACGTGATACGTTCGTCGTTTATCAGGATTCAGCCATGAAATAGTGTGATGTTATGGAGTGACATGTGTATCATAACTCAGACAAATAAATCTAAGTCAACAATTAAGCTCGCTGGAGTTTCGAAGTCTGCTCGCTTGTTGCGTCTACAAGAATGACGTCACAGTAGTCAAGGATGGGAAGCACTAGTGGTATGTTATAAAATCTTCTTCTTCTTCTTCTTCTTTTCCTGCCGCTTTTCCCACACCTGTGGGGTCGCGGGTGCGAACTGTGTCGCACATGTGGATTTGGCCCTGTTTTACGGCCGGATGCCCTTCCTGACGCCAACCCTCTATGGAGGGATGTAAGCACTATTGCGTGTTTCTGTGGTGGTTGGTAGTGTAGTATGTTGTCTGTATATGATGAGGAGAGTGTTGGGACGGACATATACACCCAGTCCCCGAGCCAGAAGAATTAATCAGAAGCGATTAAAATCCCCGACCCGGCCGGGAATCGAACCCGGGACCCTCGGAACCGAAGGCCAGTACGCTGACCATTCAGCCAACGAGTCGGACGGTATGTTATAAAATCTAGTTTCACAAAATAAAGCCAATGAATGTTTTATGAGCGACTTAAAACGTTTCAATCTATCATCATTCAATATTTTACAACATGTTATAATCAATAGCGAAACTTGCATTTTTATAAGCAAAGCAAAGTCATCACCGTACAGGCCATGAAGGCCCTTGGACGGGTGGAAGGTAAAGGCTTGATGAGGTAGAGTGGTTAGCTCTACGCCCGGCCACCTTTGCCCCCAAGAATGAACCTGGTACTCATTTTTGGTGTAGGCTGAGTGAACCTCAGGGCCATATGCACCTTGGGAAGTGGAAATCTCATTTCGTACATTTTTACGACTTCCTGACGGGGATTCGAACCCACGTCCTTCCGGGCGAGCCGAGCACGCCTTTACCGCCTCAGTCAGGCAGCCCCTTTGTATTTGTATATAGTGATTTAGTTTGAAATGATTAGCTGTTGACAGCCTAATTGAGCCGAAACATGTCCTAAATGGTGACTATTTATAATAGTGAAACTAAGTATTGAAGTGGTGGAACCAAATATCATATTTCTGTCAGTGAATAGAATATGATTCAAAAATGTGAAAGCAGTGTCCGGAGGGGACCCGTCGTTACCAACCCATCTTCCAAAATTTGCAGCCCCTTTCGGTTGTTTTTCACGACAGGTGGGGGATCCTGTGTATATATCCACAACCCCGATAAAGTGGGGAATGCAGCGTCATTTTCAACTATTTCACCAACATTACGATACCTTTAAATGGAGTGTCCTTGATATTCGTTGACCTAATGATATTGCGATACGAGTACAGATGTTATAATTTATTTTACATCAGTGTTTTATAAACTATTTTAACCTTGTTTTAACTCCGATTAGAAGCATTACATTAGATTACCTCACTGGAGTTGGGGCTATCTGTTTAATTTATTAATGCTGATAGAGTTCTCTGTTTGAGTTATGACTGCACAGCTCAGAGAGTTATCTTGTGACATATTACTGGCATTTCTGACCCCTCTGACATTTGTGTTTATATTTCTCCTGGGATAACTTAAATATATCATTCGGTAGGTAAACAGTAATGTCACAGTTCCTATGCTAGACAAGTTAGCCGTCTCATTTCTCATCCACTGCTCTGTTATACGAGAATTGTTGTTTATGTTTGGGTCCTTTGAACATTATTTGTAAGAACCACGTGTGATGCCTGTCTGATAAGAAAATGTATGGACAATGTCGAAGTCACGATCACAGGCTTATAGGGCGAAGAATACTTTGCTTTCGCCGAATTGTTTTAGAAAGACCTTCTTTGAGTCGTCTCGTCTTCTGTGAATATTATGAAATCGCACTATTCACAGTGCTCATTTACGAGAATATTCGTACGTCTCTGGGTTTTTCTGGAACAACTACTTCCATAGCCTAGACGTGAGCACTGAATGAAAATCTGCTCGGTCGCGGATCGCGGTGGATGACAAAGCTCGATAACTGCAGTCAGTTAAGTGTGACCGGGAGATAGTTGGCTCGAACTCCACTGTTCGCAGCCCTGAAGATGGTTTCCCGTGGTTTCCCATCTTCACACCAGCAAATGTTGGGGCTGTACCTTAATTGAGTGCACGGCCGCTTCCTCCCCTCTCCAAGCCATTTCCTGTCCCATCGTCGCCATTAAACCTGTGTCGGTGCGACGTAAAGCAACTTATAAGAAAAACAAATGGGGGTCGCGGCTCGGATCCGTCGTGGTGAACTGTTCCAGTGGAGTCTTGAGTGTTTTTGTTATGTGTAGTCGAGAGCAGAGCCGTAGTTAAGTTGAAAAGTATCTCACACAGTTCAATAATTCAGGAGCTGTGGTGTATTGTGTGGTATTAATTTGCTGACTTACGTCGTTCATTATCTCTCTCATTTCCAGTCTCGGACATCTGAGGCAGGCCTGATTAACTTTGACTCGTTCTTTCTACTTATTGCTATTTTCAATACATTTCGAAGTTCTTTATAATGTAACGGAATGTCCGCCATTTTGTTTGTGGGCCTTGAGGAGGAGCGAGTTTGTTTAACTCAGCCTGAGAGCATTATCTGTTGACTCCACCCCCTTTCCCATTCTTGGTGCTGTCAGCACTGTGGAAGGATAAGCAGAGTGAAGGCCGGCCTCTTTCTAACACCTCCCTGCATAGCTCTGGACCACTAGAAGAGAATGTTCCAATCGCGACAATTCTGGAGGCCTCCGATTCATGGGAATATCTGGAGTAGCAAGCCCGGCCGATAAAAGATCGACAGACAGGCAGGCAATCAATCAGTCAGCCTGAGATGAACGTCAGAATGCTGAGTGAATGTCATCGTGGTGGACTGTTCCAGTGGAGTCTTTAGTTCTGTTATGTGTAGTTGAATACAGTGCAGTAGTTGAGTTGAAACGTATCTCACACAGTTCAGTAATTCAGGGGTTGTGGTGTGATGTATGGTACTGATTTGCTGACTTGTGCTCCATTTGAGTATCTCCTGTCAAGCTATGTTCGGTCCCGATTCTGTCTGCAGAATGTGAGAGGTGGGTTGTTATGTGTCAGCGTGGCATCTGACGAAGACCAGCCAGGGACATCTATTGGAGACTGAAGAGTCTGTGACCGACCAACGACCGACAGTGGCTTACGTGCAATATTGGAAACTGGGTTGTGTGTAACTGTGGAACAAGTGTGATTGTATAGGTGTGTAAGTGACAGATAATGCAAATTGTGAACTGGTGCGTCTGTGTTAGTGTATAAGTAGTTGTATCCCAATAAATCTTGGTTTTAATGCAAGCGCTACCAATTGTGTGTTTATTTATCGCCCTACCGGGTCGTCACGTTACGATATTAAGATGTTGGGATACTTCAGAAATTTTCACATGAATTCTCAAATATAGTAAAACCTCAATAATTAGGTTATCCAGGGAAATCCACGCTTTCTTCCGGTTCCTAGTCATTTAATACGGAAAGCCTGTGTAAAATATCCCGTCATGTCTTGCTCAGCTCACATTTTAAACACCATTTTTCGAGGAGATAACCTTCGGTTAATTTTTTGAAGTTCAAGAGAAATGATAAATGTTACTCCCTAGTCGTGAGTGTAGCTGCAGACCCAAAGAAAACTTTAACTGGAGCTAAAGCGTAGTAGAGTTTGTCGTCATTCAGTCCTCACAATCAGCTTATCTCAATGTCAGCACGGGGTGTCTGCAGTGTGGCGGGCTACACAGATGGACTAATACCGTAGATGCAATGAGAGACCAACAAGTTGTTACATACCAATGTAGAAATCATGGGCAAGGAAGTGAGAGAAAAAACAATTTCATGATCTCTCACTGGTTTACCTGGACAGTTCTTAGCCCCTAAACCTCAAAAACCAATTGGCGGTAGGCTGCCATTATTGTAACGGCCGCAGGGCTTCCTAGACATGTATGTATGTTCAGTCCGTCAGCGATGCCGCTGATGGGATCCTCAACAGCTTGGCCATCAACTGTCATTGATGGCCTAGGCATCACTGAAGAGGCGTACTAGGGAAATGAATAGTGATATAGTTTCCCGTTGCTTTCCTCACCGAGCCAGAGTTGCTATTACAAATCAGTCTGCCAAGCCCACTGAAATGCATGCCAACTCTTTGAGCAATATTTTCACACCACTCATAGCAGGGACTGGCTGCATAAGGATTGGCGTTACTAGCATCGCTCATAACTCAGTCACTTTCATATTGTCAAAGCCAAGGATAAGACAGAGACAGATCTATGAAAGTAACAAAATAGCTCTAGCCTCTACCAGAAGACATAGTGCACTGTAAACACTAGGCACTGCCAGCAAAGGCGGTTCCTAGACATATATATTATAAATAAAAGACAAATATTTTGTGTATAATAAAGTTTATTGAATAGAACGTGGTACGCTTGGAATGTCTGTGATATGAGAAATATTCTTCTTCTTCCGCTTTTCTCACATATGTGGCATCGCGGGTGCGAAATGTGGTGCCCTTTTCTACGGCCGAATGCCCTTGCTGAAGCCAACCTTATATGGAGGGATGTAATCACTAATGCGTGCTTCTGTGGTGGTTGGTAGTGTAGTGTGTTGTCTGAATATTAAGATGAAAGTGTCGGAACAAACACAAAGACCCAGTCCCCGAGTCAGAAGAATGAATCCGACGTGATTAAAATCCTCACCCTGCCGGGAATAGAACCCAGGCCTCTCTGAGCCAAAGGCCTGAACGCTGACCATTCATCCAATAAGTCGGACTTCTGTAATATGATAAATACGAGACATAATTTGAGTTACTTATTGTACATTGTTTTTGCTGTTTCCAATTCCTGTTAGTAACTCTCTATTACACCCTTTTCGTTTCATTCCTTTAATTCTTTTATCATTCACTATACTCGTTTCAACTCTTTCTTTTGCATGCTTTTCCCGAATCCTTATCAAATCTTTCTTTTCCATTATTGAATTTGTATTTTATTCAAATGACCACGATTTATTCACAACGACACCTAACCTCCAACTGAGCGCGCGAGTAAACACAGCGACATCTGATAAAATAGTATGCAAATGACGTCACATATTTAGCACAAATTTTGCCTTAATTTGAAGCAGTATTTCATGAAAACTGAGTTTCGTATTTTAATGTATTTTTTTCAGAAACCTATAGCCAGTTATTTTATCTGTCAATTGAGACATTAAATGTAATGGTAAGTTACATACTCTCGGCGAAATACGCGTTCAACCCAAACACTAAAGGCGTCTTAAAATATTTCTTTCGATGTGCCGGTTGTCGAAGAACGTAAGTCTACGTTAAAATAACGCCATGTCGTGACTCTTTAGAACATTCCGAACTCAGGTTATTTCGTTAAGAAGAAAGACGTATTTTCCAGTGCGGACTTAACTGATGTAACTTTAAAGCTTTTCAGTTTGTCTAAAACACTAATTATAACACAAATAACACTTTAATATACCTTTAAAAATATTCACTATTAAAAAAAGTATGGCATATTTCGTTCTACAAGAACATCCTCAAATTCTACAAGATCACAGTGTAGTCACGCGTGTGTAAATGTGGAGTGTACATCAGTGCTATGAACCCACATAAGGATCTAAATGTAAATCGGACGGAAGAACATGATGCTGTTTTTTGCTAGTTGCTTTACGTCGCACCGACACAGATAGGTCTTATTGCGACGATGGGACAGTAAAGGGCTAGGAGTGGGAAGGACACGGCCGTGGCCTTAATCAAGGTACAGCCCCAGCATGTGCCTGGTGTGAAAATGGGACACCACGGAAAACCATTTTCAGGGCTACCGACAGACAAGGTGATGAAAGTGGGATTCCTGATAGGGCTACTCTTAGTTATAGTGATGTAAGTGACAAGAAAATATTCTACATGGTTAAGCGGGCATTAAAATCTGATGAGATTGAATTCACAATTATCAAAGTTAAAGACATTTAACTGGTTCCGATTATGAAAGAATGACTATGTACACTACACTGGAGAGTTCATTTCATTAACATGATGTCTTAATTTCATGAATAAAATGAAAGATTGGCCTATGAAATATTTTTTTTAAAATCCAAAATGCGTATATTTCTAATATGTATGTTGAAGAAATCGCTTGGTAGGCCATGGCCCTTCTGGGAAATTGCGCCATGGGGTTTCATTTCTTTTGAAGAAAGTAAACGTTATATGTAATGAGAGATTTGCCGTAATTAATTTTTAAAATACGAAAATACCTAAGGCATACATTATTAGATCATTATTTAAGATAAAGACGATTTTGATAAAATATACAGGCCTACGCACCATCGATCACGTAAAGACCAGGAATTACGAATTGCAGCCGTGATACCAGGAGAATATTATGCTGTACTTATAATATAGTGTACAGTAATTTATTTAATTATTTTATTTCATTAAATTGATAGGTCAGTTTATCACTATCACTATCACTATCAGCCATATTCAATCGTTTTTACGATGTGGCCTCTTTAAGTCCGAAGCAAGGTAGGTTTTCATGAGGTCTCTCCATCTGGGACGGTCTTGAGCGATGTTCTGCCAATTGATCCCAGTAGTCTTCCGGATGTCTTTATCCCATCTGTCCGGTGGTCTTCCCCTTGGTCTGAGATGATCTTTCGGACACCACTCAAGCACAAGCTTTGTCCACCTACCATCAGTTCTCCGAGCAACATGGCCTGCCCACTGCCATTTTAGGGTAAATACCCTTTCTAAAATGTCACTGACCTTTGTGACTGACCTGATGTAATCTGCTCTCTTCCTGTCTTTCTTCGTCAAGCCTAGCATGAACCGTTCCATAGCTCTTTGGGTTGTTCTGAGTTTTTGCTTAACAAACTCGCTCAATGTCCAGGTTTCACAACCGTAAGTCAGTACGGGGAGAACACTCTGGTCAAAGACTATCTTCTTTAGGTGGGGTGGCATGTTGGATTTGAAGATTGAAGAATTTCTTTCGTAGGCTTGCCATCCTAGTTTGATACGTCGGAAGATTTCCGGTCTTAAGTCCCCTTTCATGTTTACAAGTTGCCCAAGATAGACAAATTCATTGACCTGTTGTAATGTGGTGTTTCCCACATGCAGCTTTCCTGCTGGGGCCCATTTGTTAAGCATCACTTTGGTTTTAGAAAGGTTCATGGATAGTCCCACTTTTTGACAGGCTGAGACAAGATCTTGTATTAGAGTTTGTAGTTCATCGATATCGTTGGCCAAAAGTGTAATGTCGTCTGCAAACCTTAAATTGTTCAGCCTTTTCCCATTGATTTTGATTCCTGTGCTTTGCCAGTTGATTTTTGACATGGCCATTTCTAATACGACTGAGAACAGCTTGGGAGATATGGGGTCCCCTTGCTTAACACCTCTTTGAATGGGAAAATCCGTGGTTGGCACATTGATGTTCACGAAGGCTGAAGAGGTTTCGTAGATATGCTGGAGAACTCTTATGTAGGCAGCATCGACGCCGTGTTCAGCTAAGGCTTGCAAAACAGCAGCGTGGCTCACCGAGTCAAAAGCCTTTTCAGAGTCCACAAAGGCTAGACAGAGCGGCATTTGATATTCATTACTTCTGCTGATAACTTCACGAAGGGTGAGTATATGGTCGATTGTTCCAAAACCTCGGCGGAAACCTGCTTGTTCAATTGGTTGGGCAAAATCAAGCGTTGAACTGATTCTATTTGTCAGTACCTTTGTGAAAACCTTGTAAAGGACAGAAAGCAAGCTGATAGGACAATGAGTGACATTAAGGTCAGTTTATAGTATATTTTAAAATGATAAACGTACAAACTATGTAATTATATTGCCAAGTTTCTCCCCGTTTAATACGTGATCTTCATGCAGTTCCTAAGACTGCGCCTTATCGAGACTTTATTTCAAAAATGTTCACGCATTCAGTAAAGTTTCCTCGCAAACAGACGAAATGAACAACATTTTGTGGTACGTGCTATTACGTCCCGGTCCCGAGTACCGAACACTCAAAGCAAAACTTTCAGCACAAAACGACAGATGAGCGAGCCACTTACTACTCTGCCAGCCAACTTGAAATCTATTTGAGTAGGCTCTTAGAAACTTCCTATTTTAACGCTAATTATTATATTTTTACCAGCTTCAATTGTCTGCAAAATATTGCAGGGTGTGGTATGCACTCCTTTAGGATACACGGTGTTTCATCAAGCTGAAACAAAACGATGCACGTATCCTGCGTCAAACAGCTCGTACAACTACATTGACTTCACCGGTAAAGTAAGGAAGTGTTAAGTTCCCCGATGGCAGTACTTCTCTTCCCTGTCAGGGTGTCGAGAAATTTAGAAACGTGATTATCTGGAGAGGCACAGGGCCTTCTGGTTCACTCATAATACTACAACAGAAACATGTCGCTGCAGCAGAAAAACCGTGAACGTCACAAGGCTCTTCCGATCCATTATCTTATAAATAAAGTTGTAGGGGTCCGCTGTCCGTATTTCGTTTGTTTTGCCAATTTTTCAGATATTTATCCTTTTTAGGTTAACTCAAGACCGAATCGGTGGTTTTTACTTTTCGTGTCTGCTTGTCTGTTTGTTTGTTTGTTCCACCATCACGGCTGGATAGATTTCAATCAAACTTCATATTTGGAGTATACTCACCCCGAGGAACGTTTCTATATGCATTTCATTTTAAAATCTTTGATTAGGCGGGATATATAGGAAAACCAGAAAGGTTTTCCTCCATATTCTCTTATACTATTGATTTCCTGTAAACTCCGTGGACCTTATGTGAAACGTCTCTTCATTATAAACAACTTTCGTTATGTTCATAATTTACCTTACTATTCAAATGACGGAGAAATTTACTATTTTCTGCGGGTATCATTGTCTGCGTGTGTGACCGACAGACCGACAACGAACCTACAGGTTACCATGGCAACGTCTCTGACTGCTTGCCAGCAGGGAAGTACCGTATTGCCATTTTCCTCATCATACCTTTAAATTCATGGTTGTTCCTTGGGTAGAAGGCAAAAGAGGGCGTCAATCGGCCATTCTGCGGGATATTGGCGGAATATCGTTGGAGTTTATAACCGTCCTCGAATAGCTTAAGTAATAACACCATTAGTCATCTTACCTGTTGACCTAAGAATGCCTGCGCCTAAATGTCTCCTCTATTACCTCTTTCTTATATCCATGACTCACACCAGAATAATTTATTGAGCGGCATTTGCTTTTCCAATACATTCACTTGGTATTTACATATTTGTCGTCATCCGGCTGTCCTCAGTTTTAATCCATTTTCTATTAATTTCAACTTTATTTACTGAATTATTTTCTTCCTTAATTAGACCGTATATATGCGAGTGCTAATCCCGAAAGACTGACACTCTTTCCTTTGAGGAAATATTCTAAGCTATCCAAATGTATAACTTTCGGCCCCGGAAAATATCGAAATATGGATGCAATTTTAACGACGGTGCACACCTTCGTTTCGGGATAATTGGTGGCTAATCTGCAAGTCTTATCACAAATCAGAAAGCACAATCGGGTTTCATTTTGGAGAGATCTACAACTTTGGTCCTATGACTTTTTATCGTATTTCTATTCCTTATACGTTAAATAGAGCTGTATTTCTCGATTTCAAATTAATTTTGTACTTTCACACGTGTATGTTAACTTTAATTTGGCACACTTATAGGAAAGATAGAATCATGACATTCGGCACGCACATTGGCATGACCAGTGGCAATGTGATAGCCAAATTTTATGATTCTATCTGTCACATGAGTATCACAAATAATGTAGTATGCGAAAACTGTACAAAATTTCACACCCAATGATTCTAACTCAATCTAACTCATAAATATAGGAGATACGAGAAGATGTCATGGGACCAACCATGTAGAACACCGAAGGAGGCGTCTGATGGTGAAGTCCGTTTGCAGACATGTCGCAGAGTTTCAAAGCCGTAACTCTTGAAATAAAGGTCTGCACTTTTAGAGTGTGTCTGTACATTGACTATTTTGGCGACATTTCTGTACAGTTATCCGTTTCAGGTGTAATAATGACCATCTGCATATTTTTAGCTTTGGTGTCTGTTTTTCTGTTTGTCTGTTTGTCTATAACTTGGAAACTACTGGATATATTTCCACCAAAATTCATATTTAGAATCCACCTGTCCTTGGGTAAGTTTCAGGGCAAATATTGTTTTTAAATCCATGAAATGACTGGGGGGTTTATACGAAACCGAAACCGTGATTTTACACTCCCACAAAATATACACAACCAAACTTAATAGAAATCTACCTGCCTTAATGGAAATTAATTCTTAAATCTTTTTTCTCATGTGCATCATTTTGGTAAGAGGATTTATAAGGGAGATATCATTAACCGGACTTCAGAACGGGCGCCTGTTGAGCGTATTTCTTACAACTTGAAAACTATTGAAGATATTTGAACCAAACTTTATATTTATTATCCACCTTTCCAAAGGTAGATTTTAAAGGTCAATAACATTTCCTGTTGCTGGAACTGACTGGCGGTTTATATGGAACCGAAATGGTGAATTTACTCTTCCACAATATATACATTACGTGACCAACGTGACAGGAAATCGCCAAATTTGTTGGAAATCCATTTCTAAAACCTTTTTCATGTGAATTTTTTCGACAGAAAGATTAATAAGGGAGATATCATGAATGGTCGGATTTGCAGGGTAAGTCCAGCAGACATAGACCAAAAGGTGTTGTACGTGGAACAGATTCCTTATCTATATGAAATCCTAACGATTGTATGCCTGTACATTGACTATTTTTGCGAAATGTTCGCACAGCTACGCGTTTAAGGGGTAAGAATAACAACCATCTGCATAATTTTTTGGTTTAGTTTCCTGAATGTCCTAATTTTTACCCTCCTTGCCCAAAATTCACATTGCGGCATAATCTGCCAGACGAACAAAGAAACAGAAATTTGGCAAAATTATACGTTTTAGCCTGTAACGGCCAGAACATTTCCAAGAGCTTTAAACTTTTCACTTTTCCCCCCGAAGAATATCGCAATATGGAGGCAATTTTAATGATGGTGCAGATCTTCGCGAAGTCCTATCACATAAGGGAAGGCACAATCTCCGTTCAATTTGGAGTGATCTACAATCTTGGTCTTATGACTTTTTGTTGTATCTGTATCCCTTTTACGTTTAATTTTTGTCTATTTCTCGATGTTAAGTAAATTTGGACTTTTCACATGCGTAATTCATACTTTCAATCACTTATAAGTAAGATAGAATCATCAAACCCTACACGAAAATTGGCCCACCCAGTAGCCACATGTGAGCCAAATGCTATGTATGTAGCTGTCACATAATTATCTGAAAAGTAATGCAATGTGAGATAATCTTACGAACATTTTACCCTATTCAACGTTTCTAACTCAATCTGACCCACGAATAGATCAGATATCATACGACCAGCCATTTAGGCCGCTAAACCTGACGTCGTATGGTACAATCCTTTGTCGATATGACGTACCGTTTTGCAGCAGTCAATCTGTAAATGAAGGTCTGCAATACTTTAAGCATGCATATACTTTCGTATGTCGAGCTATATATATTCACTGATATCGTGTTGTAGCGATCGAGAATGGGTGTGTCTGCTATTGTAATCAGTACTCGCCACACCGACTTTGACTGGCAGTAGGAATGAGGTCCTTCTCCAGCACCTGTGTAAATGCCATTAGTAAGAAAGGCCTACCATTGTAATAAATAATTCACTTCTCGTCCGGCTCCATGGCTAAATGGTTAGCGTGCTGGCCTTTGGCCACAAGGGTCCCGGGTTCGATTCCCGGCAGGATCGGGAATTTTAACCTTAATTGGTTAATTTCGCTGGCATGGGGGCTAGGTGTATGTGTCGTCTTCATCATCATTTCATCCTCATCACGAAGCGCAGGTAGCCTACGGGCGTCAAATCAAAAGACCTGCATCTGGCGAGCCGAACTTGTCCTCGGACACTCCCGGCACTAAAAGCCATACGCCATTTCCATTTCGTTCACTTCCCGATTTGACTTGCAGAAGGCAAGGGAGCATGCATTGTTGTATAGAAGTCCCCTACCCGATTGTGTTTGGCTGTAGGCAAGGGTACCCACCCTTATAAACAAATGTATCCATCTAAAATGTGACTGGTATTAGGCACAGTGGCCTGCTATTTTGATGGAAACTCACCAGCTTATTGTGACTGGTAGTAAGCTGGCTGGCTGAAGGAAAAGGGGCCTGTCATTATAATTATAACTGCACGACTCAATCTCGACTGGTAGTAGGGAAGTTGTCAAACATTCTAATGAAATCTGTAATCTGTCTGGAAGTAGGAAAGGGGGCCTACCATTGTAACGAAAATTCCCAAATCGATTGTGACCGCGCAGTAGGCGATGGGGCCTGCAATTATAATGAAAACATCCCAACTCGATTGTGAATGGCAGTAGGGAAGTGAGCCTGCCGTTATCATCACAAATCCGTAACAAGCACTTTACATTGGAAACGCCGTATTGGGAACCTCCCTAGCGGTTTCTCGGATAACGCTAAGAGACATGCCATTTTAAAACAACCTTATTTACTGTATGTACAGTATTTACTTCGATATTCGAATACAATGTAGAATACCGTAGCGAAGCACGGGTACATTTGCTAGTTTATATTAAGACTACTCACACCTCTCAAGCCACATGTGGATATGCAGTCCATCAGAACAAATTTCGTTGAGCTCACTTTCCTATGTGCGTGTGTAAAAGAAAAGAAGCCTTAAATAGATACATTAATGTCTAGGAGAGCGTAAATATGTCATGCAAACATACATTTCTACAGTACGGTACGGTAAGGTTAACCGTAAAGAAAATTGAACCTTACCGTACTGCGCTGTATGAATGTATGTTTGCATGACGTACCTTCGCACTCCTATACAGTATAATGTATTTAAGCTTGATTTTTCTTTACATGTCAGCATGGGAAAATAAACCCAAAGTGTGGCTAGGAGGCGTAACCAATTTTAGGGAGAATAATGGACAGAAAGAGTGTTGGGAGATAAGAAGTTTTGCTGTAACAGCGACTACATGTAGGCCTACTAACTGTCCGTGTATATCGTCGCTGTACGGACAATACCTCGCAGGGGCCTATCCCACAAAGACCCTCATATCCTTTATCCTCCTTAAGACCTGTCCCGCCAGGCTGAGTGACTCAGACGGTTGAGGCGCTGGCCTTCTAACCCCACTTGGCAGGTTCGATCCTGGCTCAGTCCGGTAGCATTTCAAGGTGCTGAAATACGTCAGCCTCGTGTCGGTGGATTTACTGGCACGTACAAGAACTCCTGCGGGACTAAATTCCGGCACCTCGGCGTCTTCGAAAACCGTAAAAGTAATTAGTGGGAGGTAAAGCCAATAACATTAACTTAAGACTGGTCACGCCTCCTAGCCACACATGGAGATGTAGTCCATCGGAACAGAGTTCACTGTGTTCATTTTCCTGTGCTAGTATATAAAGGAAAATGAACTTTAAATAAATTATACTGTGGGAGTGCGTAGATACTTCATGTAAACATAAGTTCCTACAGTAACGTACAATAAGGTTCATTGTCCTTTAGAAACTGGCATAGGAAAATGAAAACAAACAGTGTTCTGATGGACTGCATATCTATGTCTGACTGGGTGGTGTGACGAGTCTTAAGGAAAATAGTGAGTAGGAAGAACATCGTGGGATAAGGCGTTTAGCCCGTACAGCCGCGATATAAGCGTTTCATTATTCATTTTACACATCCAGTGGCACCTTAATATTTCAAATATTCCCCTGAACACTGAGCACTACCTCGTGTTTTGATGTTAAAATTGTTAAAATTTATTTAAAATTTATTTGGAGTTTAAGGAGAAAGCCCTGTGGTGAAGGGATAGTGCTCCTGCCCCTTACTCGGAGGCACCGGGCTCGATTCACGGCCAGGTCAGTGAATTTTACCTGGACCCGAGCGATGGATCGAGTTCCACTCAGCGTATATGATTACAATTGAGGAGCTACCTGATGGTGACATGTCGGCCCCGGTCTATAAAGCCAAAAATAACGGCCGAGAGGATTCGTCGTGCTCACCACACGACACCTCATAATCTCCGGGCCTTCAAACTGAGCAGCGGTCGCTTGGTAGGCCGTGGACTTCGGGGATTTTGCGCCATGGGGTTTGATTTTTGGGTTGGAATTTCAGGAAACGTTCAAACTCAGGAAAGCTATGGTTCAGTACATTGGAAAAAAGTTTTTCCGACTTGGTAGAAGTGCTTATGCTTGCGTACTTCAGGTGATTTGCTCGTGAGTTCCACTTCCGTGCCCTAAGACGAGTATTAGGATTTTCTGTATTTTCTGAGTACCTCGCAAGCATCGGGTTCCCTTGTACCGCTTTATCATTAATTCATGCCTATTTCCAATACTTTCTTTGTTCCCTTCTTAATCTGTCTAGCGTTCAGCGTTGGTTTTTCCCTCGAACTCAGCGAGGGATCCCACCTCTACCGCCTCAAGGGCAATGCTCTGGAGCGTGAGACTTTGAGTCGGGGATACAACTGGGAAGGTGGACCGGTACCTCACCCAGACCCCCTAACCTCCTTTGCTGAACAGGAGCCTTGTGGAGGGATGGGAAGATTGGATGGGACAGGCAAGGAAGAGAGAAGGAAGCTGCCGTGCCCTTAAGTTAGGTACCAACCCGGCATTTGCCTGGAGGAGAAGTGGGAAACCACGGATAACCTCTTCGAAGATGGCTGAAGTGGAAATCGAACCAATATCTACTCAGTTGTCCTCCCAGCCCTCGAACCACTTTTAACATTTAGTGGCACAGCCCGGAATCCAACCCGGGCTTCTGAGGGTGACAGCTATTCAAGCTAACCACTACACCACAGAGGCGGACCATTTTTATACTTATACTTCACTTCACTTGTACCTCCTTTTTTCTCGTAAAATTTATAATGTATCTATAAACATAGCATTGTGAAAATCCCCACGGGTTTAGAATGAATGGAAGCGAGATCAATTTTTAAAAAGAGCAGGTCCAAAGATCTCATATCGAATGGTGCGTAAGGAAAAAAAGTGAGACCACGCTGGAGAGGAAAGTCCATTACAAATAATATATTACCCGATGAGGTCACTGTTTGTCGTTGTATAGAGCTTAAATTGCGAGCCAATCAAGATAGATGGCGCACTCCTCTGCCAACTTTATCTCTGTCTGTGAACTATGACATACAGAGGGAACAGAATGTGCAAACGGACTGAACGTAATTAGTCTCACGTGGGGAAAACTACGCCGTGATCTGCTTCTAGGAGAAAACTGTTCTCTATTTAATGAATACATGTTCGTTTACTGTCGTGTTGAAAGCGTAAATCTAGAGAAGTGTTTATTTAGAAGCTATTCTGGAATTTAAAAGCTCATAAATTATTTTTATAACAGTTCCACTGCTTGGATGAATGGTCAGCGTTGAGACCTTCTGCTCAGAGGGGCCTGAGTTCGATTCCCGGCCTGGTCGGGCATTTTAATCGCGTCTGATTAATTCTTCTGGCTCGGAGACTGGGTGCTTGGTATATGGCAGCACTAAGCTCTTCATATCTACACAATACACCCCACTACTAACCACCACAGAAACACGTAATAGTGTATACATCCCTCCGTATACTTGCAGACGTTTGACACTCAAATCACCACTTGCGTGTCTGGCGATACTTATAGATCTCGTTTTGCTGCATTAGCACTTTTTGGTCCAGTGAGGAAAGCAATCGTTAACTCCCTCCATCCTTAAAATGCTCTATATTCCTCATAAGGGGGCACGATCGGTTTCCGTTGTTTTGCTATAAGCGTACAGTCCTTGGTGATGATCCAAGACTGAAGACTTAACAGACAGACGGAGATGTTACGCAGTCTCTTCTCCTTGTGGATTTCCGCAATTTCATCCCACTTTTTCGCGCCATCCATGAAGGAAACTTAAAGTTTAGGCGTGCAACAACGACTTCATTTTTATTCGGGGAAAATGACATGGAAATATTTTAATTTCCTGTTCGAAATAAAATAAATCGTTGCTGGAAAGGTAAAGGGTTGTATTCCACAAAGCTCTTCCTATCAGTTATTCTCCTTAAGACTGGCCACGCCTCCCAGCCACGTATGGATATGCAGTCCATCAGAACAAATTTTGTTGTGTTCATTTTCCTATACCCATGTGTAAAGGAAAATGAACCTTACAGTACCGTACTGTAGGAATGTACGTTTGCATTACGTATTTACGCACTCCTAGTGTACAATGCACGTAAGGTTCATTTTCGTTTAAACGTCGACATGGGAAAACGAACACAACGGACATTGTCCTGATGGACTGAATATCCATATGTGGCTGGGAGGCGTGACCAGTCTTAAGGAGAATAATTGATAGGAAGAGCTTTGTGGAATACAACCTTTTACCTTTCCAGCGACGAAATTATCTCTTCTAAGGCGAGAATTTATGACAGGAAAGTGGGAGGGAAGCCATTTTCCTTTATGTACCAACAATCTTCCATACAAATGCCTTACTACTCAATAATAATAATAATAATAATAATAATAATAATAATAATAATCATAATAATAATAATAATAATAATAATAATAAAAATAATAATAATAATAATGTTATGATGTAGTTATTACCACAGATTGCATCAATTCAAAGACTGCAGCTTCGATTTGATTGAAAGTCATCGTCAGTTGGACAGTCGGTATCTTGTGTGGACGTCTAACTTTCAGACAATATCTCCAGCTGTTTTTTTTAATTTAATGTTTTTGATATTTTAATGTACCTTAATTTGTAATACGCTAATAGTTACATGGAATATGTACTTAAGATAACATAAACTTAGCATTTTTGTCTATTGTATCTTTTGCCCGAGGTGGGCTCAGACGATTGACCCCAACGCGGTTGGTTCTTTACCCCGAGGAAGTGGAAACGTGGGTAAACAAAATATCGTCGCTGTAACTTACCTTCCAATGCTCTTCCTGTCCATTATTTTCCTTAACCCTTAAATGCTCAATTTATTATTTCTTTTAAATATGATGATTTTTCATTCCATTATTATCAGAAATTTTTTAATTTTTATGTCAAAATAAATACTGTGTATATATATTTATTTGGATTTGTCAAAATGTTAAGAGTTTTGAATGTTTTACATAGAGGTATATGCAAAGCTGTACGTTTACTGTAGCTACAGCCAAACTTCTATCTTAGGGATGTGCATGCGTACGAATTCTCTGAGGTAAACAATATTTCATTTGTTTTACCATGACTGTTTAAAGTTTGCACTACACTCCAAATAGCTGGCAAGAAAAATCCTATAATATAAGATTGTATTTTTAATACATTAGCGCCCCGTAGCAAGTTCGTCTGCAAGCCAGAAGGAAACACAAACTTGTAAACTCGAAATGCATATATAACAAGCAAGTAAATTCTCCTTTACACATATCGTCCCTGCTCTGCCAAAACGGCGAATGTAACAATGCTCTTCCTATCTATTATTTCTCTTAAGACTGGTCACGCCTTCCAGCTATATATTGATATGCGGTCCATCAGAACAATTTTCGCTGAGTTCATTTTCCTATGCGCATGTGTAAAGAAAATGAACCTTAAATACATCACACTCTAGGAGTGGCTAAATGTCATGCAAACGTATATTACTTCAGTATGGTACAGTAAGGAATATAATGGGTATGAAGAGCGTTGGGACATACGAGGTTTTAGAAGTAAGCCGACGATTTATGTTTCCTAGATCTAGAGAAAACATATGGCAGAGTATCAAAGGAAAATAATGTTAGCCTTACTGAGGGTTCGAGATAAATCATACCGATGATAGGATGAGATCTTGGTTCAAAATAGTAATTATATGGCATATACAAGTCACTTAAAATTATGTATATGGAAGGTTTTAAATTGCCTGGCAATAATTCAGCTGAGTAGAAAAGTAAGCACTTTGAGCTATGCCAAAAAATTTGCCTTAATGATAGATTGTGTTTGAGCCTGAAATATAATATTTTGTGCTTGAAAGGGGATGCGAGGAGTACGATATTAAAAATTAGCATTTTTAATACTCATGTCGGTACGTAAGAGACCTAAGAGATCTGAATGCCAGGTAGGGTGTACGAAACTGGAACACGTTGATAATTTCAATTACTTGGGATATGTATTCCTTCAAAGATCATCCGTTGCTACGGCGGCAGCGCGTCGGTCTTTCACCACTGAATTCCGTGGTTCAAATCCCCATCCCTCCATTTGAGATCTGTGCTGGACAAAGCGGAGGTGGTACAGATTTTTCTCCAGATACTCCGGCTTCCCCTGTCATTTATTTCAGCAACACTCTCTAATAAAATTTGATTTTATCTTTCAGTCATTAATCATTGCCCCTAGAGGAGTGCGACAGTTCCTATGTGTGCCGCTAGATGGGCTGGAAATAGCCTGGATATTTCAATTTTTTTTCTTTTTTCTTTAACAAAGGTAGAATACTGAGTGAAATTGAATTATCGTGCAAGAAAGCCAATGCAGTGAGCTCGCTGCTGCGAACCACGGTATCCTATAAGCTCTCCGATGAAACTATAGTTATTATACGGTACTGGTCTGTTCCAGACTAGCTGTTGGGCCAACGACCATAGGTGTTATGCCTCCTTAAATAACAAGCAAAACTGACTGTACAGTACGGGAGTGGACTCACAATATATTATTTATAAGTTGGAAATAGTAGACATCAATGAAGTGACAATTATTGCTGGTACAAACAGGTTGGAACAATGGGGCGGAGGAGACAAAGGCTAAGTTAGGAATAAACTCGATGAAGTACGTGTAAACTGACTTCGGCTTTGGTATCATGCGGTGAATAGAGGTTTCGTAAAATAATCATGGACTTGGTAATGGAGAGTAAGAACATTCGAGGAAGTAAAAGCGATGATGGTGATTAAATTATGTTTTCAACGATTTAATGACGAGAGGTGTGGAAATACAGTAAACGAGGATGCAGAGCTAGCTGTAAGTGCTAAATTGTGGATATTCATAGTTAATTCAATAATAATAATAATAATAATAATAATAATAATAATAATAATAATCTCAAGACGATTATTTCCTGGACTTCTAGTTTCTGTATCAGTTTTGTTTCTATGATATGGAGCGTTTCTGCCTCATAAAGAACTTCGACCGAGCTCGATAGCTGCAGTCGCTTACGTGCGGCCAGTATCCAGTAATCGGGAGATAGTGGATTCGAACCCCATTGTCGGCAGCCCTGAAGATGTTTTCCGTTGTTTCCCATTTTCACACCAGGCAAATGCTAGGGCTGTACCTTAATTAAGGCCACGGCTGCTTCCTTCCCATTCCTAGACCATTCCTAAATCATCGTCGCCGTAAGACCTATCTGTGTCGGTGCGACGTAAAGCAAAAAAGAACTTCGAATATATCGTCGCTCGACCAGTAAAAGGTTGTATTCCACAAAGTTCTTCCTATCAATTATTCTCCTTAAGACTGGTCACGCCTCCCAGCCACATATGGATATGCAGCCCATCAGAACAAATTTTGTTGTGCTCATTTTCCTATGCCCATGTGTAAAGGAAAATGAACCTTACAGTACCGTACTGTAGGAATGTATGTTTGCATTACGTATTTACGCACTCCTAGTGTACAATGCATGTAAGGTTCATTTTCATTTTCGTTTAATCGTCCACATAGGAAAACGAACACAACGGACATTGTTCTGATGTACTTCGTATCCATATGTCGCTGGGAGGCGTGACCAGTCTTAAGGAGAATAATGGATAGGAAGAGTATTGTGGGATACAACGTTTTACCGTGAAGCGACGATATATAACTGTTGTATAGTGTCTCAGTTTTGAATTTGTTGCCATTATGGATTTATTATCGAACGAGTGGCTGCTCTGTTTGTGTGACATAGCTGATAGCTTGAGTTTGGGAGATAGTGGGTCCGATCCCCACTGTCGGAAGCCCTGAAGATGGTTTTCCGTGGTTTCCCACTTTCACACCAGGCAAATGGTGGGGCTTTTCCTTAATTAAGGCCACGGTGCATCCTTCCCCTTCCACCCCTTCCCTGTCCCATCGACACCATAAGACCTGTCTGTGTCGGTGCGGCGTAAAACTAATTTGTAAAAACATTAATTATGTATTTATTAGTTATTTTTTTATTAATGCCTTTTTACAGTGGCGAAGTTACGGGTTGGGAGCCTCTCTTTTACTTATCCACATACTAATCAAAATCAAATAAAATACTGAGATACTTAAAATAGTTAAAAATACAAAAATTAATAGAATTGAGAATGAATGTAAATACATTACTAAGTTAATACTAAAACTGATTAATATCAAAAACCCTTAATAATGACTAATCCTCAGGTGCGCACACATTCATACTTTAACAATTCAGTCAGCTGTCCTCAGCAGGTAGTCTCGGCAGGCGACCTTAAATCTTTGTAAAGAGATAGTTTCTCTGACCTGAGCTCGCAGGGAATTCCATAATCTGGCGCCGGTCACTACAAACGATCTATTAATTTTATTTGTGTGGTGCACTGGAATAGAAAGAGAAGATCTGCAACGTGTATTTAGGTTGTGAAATTATGATAAAAAGGTGAATTTAGAAGAAATATACAGTGGCTGACTTTCATCTAACACCATCGTTAAAATGTGTAGCTGCCGACGTTTATCAGGCTTCAGCCATGAGAGAGCCTTATAGTATGGGGTAATATGAACACCGCACCCAATATTATACACTGACTGACAGAGCAAATGCAACACCAAGAAGGAGTGGTTCGAAAGGGATGAAAGTTGGAGAAAAAACAGAGACGGCACGGACGAATAATTGATGTTTATTTCAAACCGATATGCAGGTTACACAATGCGCACGGCATCGACTCAGTAGGATGTAGGACCACCGCGAGCGGCGATGCACGCAGAAACACGTCGAGGTACAGAGTCAATAAGAGTGCGGATGGTGTCCTGAGGGATGGTTCTCCAATCTCTGTCAACCATTTGCCACAGTTGGTCGTCCGTACGAGGCTGGGGCAGAGTTTGCAAACGGCGTCCAATGAGATCCCACACGTGTTCGATTGGTGAGAGATCCGGAGAGTACGCTGGCCACGGAAGCATCTGTACACCTCGTAGAGCCGGTTGGGAGATGCGAGCAGTGTGTGGGCGGGCATTATCCTGCTGAAACAGAGCATTGGGCAGCCTCTGGAGGTACGGGAGTGCCACCGGCCGCAGCACATGCTGCACGTAGCGGTGGGCATTTAACGTGCCTTGAATACGCACTAGAGGTGACGTGGAATCATACGCAATAGCGCCCCAAACCATGATGCCGCGTTGTCTAGCGGTAGGGCGCTCCACAGTTACTGCCGGATTTGACCTTTCTCCACGCCGACGCCACACTCGTCTGCGGTGACTATCACTGACAAAACAGAAGCGTGACTCATCGGAGAACACGACGTTCCGCCATTCCCTCATCCAAGTCACTGTAGCCCGGCACCATGCCAGGCGTGCACGTCTATGCTGTGGAGTCAATGATAGTCTTCTGAGCGGACGCCGGGAGTGCAGGCCTCCTTCAACCAATCGACGGGAAATTGTTCTGGTCGATATTGGAACAGCCAGGGTGTCTTGCACATGCTGAAGAATGGCGGTTGACGTGGCGTGCGGGGCTGCCACCGCTTGGCGGCGGATGCGCCGATCCTCGCGTGCTGACGTCACTCGGGCTGCGCCTGGACCCCTCGCACGTGCCACATGTCCCTGCGCCAAATACCTTCGCCACAGGCGCTGCACCGTGGACACATCCCTATGGGTATCGGCTGCGATTTGACGAAGCGACCAACCTGCCCTTCTCAGCCCGATCACCATACCCCTTGTAAAGTCGTCTGTCTGCTGGAAATGCCTCCGTTGACGGCGGCCTGGCATTCTTAGCTATACACGTGTCCTGTGGCACACGGCAACACGTTCTACAATGACTGTCGGC
This sequence comes from Anabrus simplex, assembly GCF_040414725.1. NCBI lineage: Eukaryota > Metazoa > Arthropoda > Insecta > Orthoptera > Tettigoniidae > Anabrus > Anabrus simplex. The sequence continues at coordinate 1,678,257,200 of NC_090265.1, forward strand.
TGAGAAATCATTCGCCAACGCCGTGTCCCATTTATCGTTCGCTACGTGCGCAGCACAGCGGCGCATTTCACATCATGAGCATACCGCAGTGACGTCAGTCTACCCTGCAATTGGCATAAAGTTCTGACCACTCCTTCTTGGTGTTGCATTTGCTCTGTCAGTCAGTGTAAATAAATTGCAGGCAGGAATACAGTGCTCGTTGAAGTTTAAGTGTTTCTTCTCTTGTCATATCAACTAGAACAACGTCACAATAATCAAGAATAGGGAGAATCAGTGTCTGTATTAGTTTGGCCTTAAGCTCAAATGGAAATACATCCCCCTGTCGTTTAAGAAGGTGAAGTACTCCAAAAATCATGTTTTTCGTGTGATCAGACCAATCAAGTGTTTCATTCATAATTACTCCCAGATTTTAAACTGTTTTACTGTAGCGAAGAATGTTAAGATTGAGTAGGATAGGCGGGATTGCAACATTGTTTGAACAGTTCAGTAATTTTCGTGATCCATTCATGATTGCCTGAAATTTTGTGGAGTTTTATATAAGAGAATTTCGTTGTGCGTATACTTAGCCGTCGGGAGTCTTGGATAATATCTTGTATTGTTTCATCTAAGTCAGAAGTCTTGTAGTGTCGATACATTTGTCGTCAGCATAGAGGCGATGGGTGTTATTTCCTGTCACAGATGGTATGTTTGATATAAATACTTAACAGTAAGGGCCCTATAATACTGCCCAGTGGGGCGCCGCTAAGTTTCATTTTCCATTGATATTTATTTGTTTATTTATTTATTTATTTGTTTTTTGTTTATTTATTGATTTATTTATTTATTTATTTATTTATTTATTTATTCGATCTTTCCCATATTATGCTTGCTTAAGGACACGGGGTAATGGCAGTATATTCCAGCATCTGTCTAGATATAATCCGTATGAATTATTTCGAAAATTACTTACTGATTGCTTAATCATACTTGTTACAATATTTTCTTGAACTTGCTTTTCCAATTTGCAATAATAGGGATTTATTATTATTACTTTTTTTTTACATCGCACCGACACAGATAGGTCTTATGGCGACGATGGGATAGGGAAGGCCTAGGAGTTGGAAGGAAGCGGCCGTGGCCTTAATTAAGGTACAGCCCCAGCATTTGCCTAGTGTGAAAATGGGAAACCACGGAAAACCATCTTCAGGACTGCCGATAGTGGGATTCGAACCTACTATCTCCCGGATGCAAGCTCACAACCGCGCGCCTCTACGCGCACGGCCAACTCGCCCGGTATTATTATTATTATTATTACTATTGTTATTATTATTATTATTACTGATGACAGTACTACTTGTAGTAGCATTCGTTGTCGTAATTACTCATAGAAGCATATTGCATTACCATGACTCCTATTGGATAAAGGTCTCCCTATAGAAGAAGACAGTGATGAGATATGTATGCTATAAATTTAGAACTGAAGACGCAGCTAGACGTTCTGTATTGCACGTTAACATAAGAAATACAGAAACATCAAGGAATATTGCGTGTGGAGGCTCTACACATGTGTACAGCTACCTCCCGTGATAACGACTCCTCGTGATCCCCATGTTATTTCGGTAAGATATATGATACATTTCACGTTCCCTGTATTTCCGAGCAACAGGAAGGTCGTAGTCTTATAATAGGATACCATTCCATGCGTGGCAATAAATTCTCTTACAAGTAAATACAGACTTTCATCTTCCTGCAGTGAAGAGGGGAAAAGTCAAAGTTGCCATGCTGAATTCCACCCTCACTAGAGACAAGCTGTTCATGAACGAACAACTCTTTCAAAGGAGATAGTTACGAGGCTCTTCACTCCGTGGGACTTGGTTGTTCAGTTATGAGTCATTAGTTTATAAATGAGGGGATTTATCATGAACTTCGAGCGCCCCGCCTCCATTCCCGACTGAACACAAGATGGCCAACTAGTAGCCGGTTGACACATACCAGTCTCTAATGATTTATTCCCTGTCTGAATGGTTTACTGATAAACGGCTTAGACATACAGCTAAATGTAATGCCGGATGCCGGAAAAGATTCAGCTTAAGATGACCTTCAACAAGCACGTGGCAGCTTGCATTCGGGAGATCATGGGTTCGAACCACACTGTCGGAAGACCTGAAGATGGTTTTCCGTGGTTTCCCATTTTCACACCAGGCAAATGCTTGGGCTGCAGCTTAACTAAGCTCACGATTTTTTTCCTTCTCACTCCTAGCCCTGTTCTGCGTCATTTTTACCATAAGACCTACAGTATCTCTGTTCGTGTGACGTAAAGCTAATTGTAAAGGTACACCGGGCGAGTTGGCCGTGCGGTTAGGGGCGCGCAGCTGTGAGCTTACATCCGGGAGATAGTGGGTTCAAATCCCACAGTCGGCAGCCCTGAAGATGGTTTTCCGTTGTTTCCTATTTTCACACCAGGCAAATGATGGGGCTGTATCATAAATTAAGGCCACGGCCGCTTCCTTCCAATTCCTAGGCCTTTCCTGTCTCATCGTCGCCATAAGACCTATCTGTGTCAGTGCACGTAAAGCAAATATCAAAAATAATGTCAAGATAAAGTATGACCCATGGCCTCTTGTACTTAAGGCCTAGGGTCTCATATGTTCTAAGATTTTTACGGGAAGGTAAACCACTTAGATAGCCTGTCACATATCTCGTCAGCCGTTTTCTTCCCATTTTCTTGTAGAGAGAATATCGTCAGCTTACTTCTAAAACCTCGTATGTTTCAATGTTATTCCTACCCGTTATATTCCTCAAGACTGGTCACGCCTCCCAGCAACAAATTTATTTGCAGTTCATCAGAACCTATTTCGTAGTGTTCATTTTCCTAAGGTAACATGTAAAGGAAAATGGACCTTACCACACCGTATTGTAGGGATGTTGTTTTCATGGCGAATTTAAGCACTCCTACAGTTTAATGTATTTAAGGTTCATTTTCCTTTACACACTCCCATAGGAAAATGAACACAACGAAAATTGATATGATGGACTGTACATCCATGTGTGGCTGGGAGGCGTGACAAGTCTTAAGGAATAAAATGGATAGGAAGTGCATAGGGAGATACGAGGTTTTAGAAGTAAGCCATCGATATGTAGCACTTTTGTTGGATATCGGCATTACGTGTATACCAAGACTTCCTTATTTTAAGGACAGCCCCCAAATACTACTCGAATATGACGAGATTGAACTGTACTGGGGCCGAACAATTATCACGGATAAGACGGCTACCCACAACGGACCGGATAATTGTATTAGAGTAGGGAATAAAGCGTGCCGCTCTGGTCGAGATAGCTGTCCCGAGCACCGGGAATCTTCATGATACCGAGAAAATCAACAAGTATACACCACTGCAGAATATATCGTCGTTACCGGGATAAAACCTCCTATGTGATAAAATTTTTGGATATATACTGACCCGCAGCACATACATTATGAGTAGCGAGAATGCCTTGACAGTATTCACACAATGTTGCCAAACTTCTAAGCTAAAATATTTCACATAGGAGGTTTTGTCCTGGCAGCGAGGATATTCAAAGATTGTGGCACTGTAAAGAGGTGATAATTGTACCAATCATCATTTCGAGTACAGCTAGTATACCTGAAACTTTGGTGGAAGGACTGAAGAAGTTGGATGTCAACACCAACATCTACAAAGCCATGCAAAATATGGTTGTCATTGCAACAACTGGGTTGAAATGCTGCTTAAAACATAGTGTAAATTAAGGGTTTGCTTTCCTAAAATCTGTACAATTTCTTGAATATAATTAGCATGCAAGTGTCCATAATAAATAAATAATAATAATAATAATAATAATAATAATAATAATAATAATAATAATGCCCATTAATCGAGCATACGTCTCGCACTTGCATTGAATCATGAAAGACAACATTTTGAGGGGGAGAGTGAGAGAGGGGGTGGGTCACACGCAGAGAAATAGTAAATTTAACGTTGAGATATTAACACATCCGAAAACGGTAAAAGTAATTAGTGGGAAGTAAAGCCCTTTAGACATTAACACATTGTTGCACCGATATAATTTTACATCATCCGGCTCCGTGGCTAAATGGTTACCTGTTTAGCCTATGGTGTAAGGGGTCGCGGGTTCGATTACCGGCAAGGTGGGGGATTTTAACAATGATTGATTAATTCCAATGGCTCGGAGGCTGTGGGCGGTTACTCAAAATACCTGGACCAGGCCAATCCGAAAGCCACACGCCATTATTATTATTATTATTATTATTATTATTATTATTATTATTATTATTATTATTATTATTATTTTACATTATCCATCTAATAATAGTAATAACAGTCGTATGACCTCAACTACTAATGGAGGCATTTTTTAGTTTGACGTCATCTGACTGACTGGACCTCAAGTTTGAAGTTCCTTTATACTCTTCCAGATAGCTGGACAAACAGAATCTCCACTGAAGTATCTATGGCTGATTTCTAATTCATTTTGTCGGAAAAATACGATATACGTTACCAGAGATCTTCATATGCCGATCTCTATGACATGGATTGTCGAATGTATATCTTCCATCCCGAATTCATCTGTCGGGTTGGAACCCGCAATCTTGGTATCTGAAGGCCGATTCTCTACCAAAGATCTACATAGAGAGCCATTATTATTTTAAACGATTGATAAATACTATTTTAAATTATGTGAAACAATGACAACATGTACATAGTGCACAAAGAGGAATATCGCGGTGTAATCTTATAGACCTCCAAGCGTCAATTCTAAGAATGTTTCGCTTTCACCTTTTTTGTGTTAACTATTCTTTTTTTCATAAAGTGTATTCAACCCTTTCATTGTTTTTCCCAATTCACGTTGTTATCAAAAGGACACTGAAAGACTGGGCTTAGATCCAATAACAAACCTGAATGATACCATCGCACTTCTCCAGTGGGGAGAAGAAGGCTTTCTTCCGATTGGGTCCTCAGCCGTTGGAAGATAACGACTTGCCGTGGAATGGATAGATCATAAATGCTACCAGAATTGCGATTAGCTAGACTCGTAATGCGTCATATAGAGAAATGGAACTATCCTCTCAATAGCAGAATGACCTATAAAGGCTTCCTCACTATCTCCCACATCCGGGGAAATAGGCCAGCTCATCTTGGTCATAAAGTAAACAGTTAAAATGCAGGGTGACCTTGCAGTAACTTGAATCATTTGGACAAGGGAAGGAGGCCGTCTCAATTTACGGCAGTAATGAGTTTAATAGCAGGTATGCACATTGTGGCGTTGTGGTTTCACGAAGGTCGTACAGTATATAGGGGCTTCTAATGGACGAAGGTGATTAGAATGCTTGATTCTTCAGATCAGCGTCCTCGAGGCATAGCGTGAAATATAAGTGCGGGATATTGCTTATAACTGTTTTAATTTTTGGATTAATTTTTGAATTTATCAGGGATGTTTATGTTCTTTCGATGCATGCAATTTGAGAAATAATTATATCCACCTGTACAGAAAACATTTTGAATGGAAACCCATGTTTAGTTTTTACGTATTTGGACTCCGCTCTTAGTTCTGTGTGTGAATATAAATTTTTTGAATCATTACTTAATTCTTACTTCATTATTATTTTGCTTTACTTAATATGTAGTTCTTCTGGTTGTTTTATTAAATTATTTGTTGGATAACTAACGGAATTTAAATTCATAAATTACTTAATGATATTCTCAGTTTTGCAACAACCATTATTTCGATTTAAATACTTTCCCTTTTCAGCTAAATTTGCCATGATTTCACAGAAGAATGATTAATTTGTAAGACAGATAAATAAACCCATTTTTGTCTAGTTGTTTAGGCAAAAACTAATCATGGCCTTCGTCATCTCTTACAATTCATTATTTCAATTAGCAGTCAGGTTTTGGGATTTAAATTCCTTTTCGCTTGGGGACTTGTTTCTACTGTCGCTCTCATTCCTTTAAATCGCACAACCATACGCAAGACTAACTTCAACCACATCAACACGTAGTTTTCTACACATGCCTGACCCCCTCCCCCCTACCCGCCACGTTTGTGTTTCCACGTTACACGGCTGCAATTATTATTATTATTATTATTATTATTATTATTATTATTATTATTATTATTATTATTATTATTATTATTGTCGGCCCCATGGTTTAGTGGTTTAGTGTTGTTGAGCCTGCTCTTATCCCTAAGGCCAAGGGGTCGACTCCAAGACTGGACAAGAAATTTTATCCGGGTCTAAGGACTCGTTCGATGCCTACTCAGCCTACGTGGGAACGATCGAAGAGCTATATCACAGTGAGATAACTGATCCAGTCTGGAAATGGCCAAGAGGATTCGTTGTGCTGACCACGCATCACCTTCTAAACTGCAGATCTTCGCGCAGTACAGTGGTCGCTTACTATTATTATCGTTACGCCTTCTTTCGATAAAACTTCGCTGTTATTACGAACAATTTTTTGCTGGTTCAGTGAGCATTTATGAATTTTCTGACCATAACTTATGACAGCTATCCAAGATTCTCTTTGTATGAATACACATACAAAAAGCATTCTTTCAATAGGTATGCAGTTAAATATGTTAAGAGGTAAGAAACAATACATTTTAGAGGAATTCAGGGGAGCAAAAGAGAGGATAAAATAAAGAAAGGAAAATTCGATTATGGCTCGAATACGTGCACTTCATATTAAGGAGAATACGTCCTGACCAATCTTCTTATTCTTCCCTACTTTAATGTTGGTGGGTAACATGAATATTTTCCAAGCGTTTCCTTCCCTTGGCCAACAGCTTCAAGTAGCAATAGGTGGGCTTGCCTTTAATGCAGTCTATAAATTGTTCTCTAGGTCTTCCTTTGCTCCTTCTGCATTTCAAATGGGGTGATGCACCAGCCAGAATGACGAAACAAGTGCCAAACGAAGGTATTTCTTGTCCTGTTTAAGGTTTCAAGGTGCGTGTCCCATTTGCTCTTTTGAGAGGGCTCTCGTTTGTGACTCTATCATTCCAAGGTATTCTTAGGAGTCAACGCCAGCACCACATCTCAAAAGCCTTGCGTTTCAGCACCTCCGCTTTTCTCCGGTTCCGTTTTTCTGACCCTGACCGATATACTACGAGAACTTCTCTGTAATAGGAGGATTATACGACGGCTTATATCTGATGATTGAAAACTGAAAAGCAAATATCTCTTAAATTGAATACCATTCGAGAAGTTCCCAAGTGAAAATTAATTTTGTATACATATATATTAATCTTGCGAAAGATCGACTAAATCAGCGTTCGTCACATTTCCCTTTATAGTGCCAAAATTACGACTAGAGCAATCATTTATCTTCTTCTGTTCCACGGCCTGCTCCACTGACGGCTTTCCTAATTCTTACTATATTTCTAGTAACTTACATCATAATAATTCATTTCCTCATGTGACAGCAAGTACGTACTTAAGATGATGTCACTGTCACTGATGTTTTTATTAATGGTAATCGAAGATGCCTCGAAGAGATATAACTCAAATTATTTTTGTATGCCAAATGTAATGGGACGAGTCGTTATCGTCACTGAATCTTGACATGCAGAGAGACGTAACTTGACAGCATACAACAGCCATGTCTTCAGACAAAACGGGACTTGTTTTCTTGGTAAAGCCAGTGCAAGTTCCACCGTGCCGTGCAAACATTGCGAAACCGCTACTTGGATGATATTTACTTTGAAGCTTACTCTAGAGCTGAAGCATGGTGCTTCTAATACCACTAAATTGTAGCATTACGGCTTACTGCCTCCATTAATAATAATAATAATCGTATGGCCTCAGCTACCGTGTGCAGACATTTCAATTTGACGCCATCTGGCTGTCTGCTCGTCAATTTCGACGTTCCGTTTTACTCTAGGCCCCCACTAGATGGCAGACCGAGTAAACCGAAACTCTCTTGGGCGTCTATGGCTGAGATTTAATAAATTTTGTCGGGTAAACACCAAATGTGTCACCAGAGATCTTTTACATGCCGACATCGTACGACATGGAGTGTCGAATGGACTTTTTTCCGCCCTTCAAAAATCCGACTACCTCTGCCGGGTTTGAACCCGCTATCTTGGGATCCGGAGGCCGACACTCTACCGCTGATCCACAGAGGAAGCTACTGCCTCCATTGAGCCATGCACTCACGAGAAAAGAAGTGGTTACTTTCGTTGCAACAACTCAAAATCGATCGCCACGAGTGCCTGATTATACCTTAAGTAAAGTGTAAGATATTATAATCACAATGAACATTGCAAGCTACTGGCATTGTTGTATCCTATAAACATTTAAAATACATTGACATATTCCACTGTAAAATAATTAGGTTACAATCATGATAATAATGATTCTAGTAAAGCATATTACAGAGCGAGTTGGCCGTGCGGTTACGGGAGCGCAGATGTGAGCTTGCATTTCGATCATAGTGGGTTCGAACCCTGCCCTGTAGCCCTGAAGATGTTATTCCGTGGTTTGCCATTTTCACGCCAGTCAAATGCTGGGGCTGTAACTTAACTAAGGCCATGGCCGTGGCCACTTTCTCCATACTTCTAACCCTTTCCTGTCCATCGTCGCCGTAAGACATATCAGTGTCCGTGTGACGTAAAAACATACTCATATTTTCTTTGGTGTGTGAAATAGAAGCAAATGAAAAATGACACTTTTTATTTTGCTATCTGTTTGACGTCGCACATACACAGGCAGATCATATAGTGACGATGCGATAGAAAAGGTCTAAGGTTGGAAAGGTGGTGTCCATGGTCATAATTAAGGTACAGCCCAAAAATTTGCCTGCTTTGAAAATTGTAAAATACGGAAAACAACTCCGGATATACCCTCATAGGGGTTCGAATCCACTACCTCCCGAATGGAGGCTCACAGCTACGTGAACCAAACCGCGTGGCACCGAGCTCGATAGCTGCAGTCGCTTAAGTGCGGACAGTGTCCAGTTTTCGGGAGATAGTGAGTTCGTACCCCACTGTTGGCAGCCCTGAAGATGGTTTTCCGTGGTTTCCCATTTTCACACCAGGCAAATGATGCGGCTATACCTTAAATAAGGCCACGGCCGCTTCCTTCCCATTCCTAGGCCTCTCCCCTCTCATCGTCGGCATAAGACCTATCTGTGTCGGTGCGACGTAAAGCAAAAAAAAAAAAAAGAACCGTGTGGCAAACTTTCTCCGTAAATAATATCGTCGCTGGAAAGGTAAAAGGTTGTATTCCACAAAGCTCTTCCTATCAATTATTCTCCTTAAGACTGGTCACGCCTCCCAGCCACATATGGATATGCAGTCCATCAGGACAATGTCCGTTGCGTTCGTTTTCCTATGTCGACGATTAATCGAAAATGAACCTTACATGCATTGTACACTAGGAGTGCGTAAATACGTAATGCAAACGTACATTCCTACAGTACGGTACTGTAAGGTTCATTTTCCTTTACACATGGGCATAGGAAAATGAACACAACAAAATTTGTTCTGATGGACTGCATATCCATACGTGGCTGGGAGGCGTGACCCGTCTTAAGGAGAATAATCGATAGGAAGAGCTTCGTGGAATACAACCTTTTACCTTTCCAGCGACGATATTATTCACTGATGACTTATAATAATGACCGAGCGGAGTGGTAGCGCATCGCTACGGCTATGGAGCCAGGGTCTGCATTCAGGAGACGCGTGGGTTCTAACCCCACCTTCTGCTTCCATGAAGATAGTTTTCTGTGGTTTTATATTTTCACTTCAAGGCAAATATCTGGAGAGTTTCTATTCACAGACCACAGCCGATTCCTTCCATTTTTTTTCCACTACCCATTCTCTTCATGTCCGTTAGCTCCTCAACTGATGCAGTTGTCAGGAAAAGCACGCGGACGTAAAACGCATATACATTCATCTTACTTCATTCCCAGCTCCGTATGAAAACGCGACTCCGGTATAGACATAGATGACTTGTAATAAATATTAGACGAAGCCGCATTTAGTCCACTTGTAAGAGATCACTTGTGTGTGCACAGGACTAAATTTTTCAATTGGGATTTTCTTTTGAAGTATGAGTTTCCAATTATCTCCTATCCACATACTGAGACGCAGCCATTAATCATCCTTCACTCACTGCCGTCTTAGAAACTGTCTTGGTGAGGGGAATGACCTTTGAGCACTGGGCACGAAGAACCGTGGGCATATCCTTTATGATTTAGGAAAAACGAGAGAAAACCAACTCTGGTCGTGAATAGGAACAACATGAAGTAGAGCTCGACTTAGGGTGCAATAATATGTTCTAGGATGAGGCCAATTTTTATGTCAGCGGAGAGGTAAACTGATTATGAGACATTGAGTCCCATAAACACTCATTGGATGGATGACATGAAGATGTAAGGAGCTAGAAAGATAACGATGTAATGTGGCTCATGGGAAGACAGGCTAATTGGCCCTGTATTGGCTGAAGACAATGTGGATGGGGGCAGATACATGGGAATGTTGCAGGACCAAGTACTGCCGCTGATACTCAATAATGATGAAGAATTCCCAGAATGCTTTCGGCAGAACGGGGCGTCTGCCCATTGTCCGCACCACGTGCGTGGCTGTATAAGTGCGCAGTTTTCAAACCATTGCATCAAAAGGCAAGGACCAGTCGAGTAGCCACCACGATCTCCTGATCGAATGCCCTTTGGTTTTTATTTTTGTGGATATTTGATGTGCACTGTTTACCAAGTAATTGTAAAGTAAAGTCGTGTCCTCATACGGAGATGGTGCAGCTCTTTTCAGGCACACCTCCAGGGGAGGTGACCTGCATGTACCTTTTCAACCACATACCAGCCCGCCTGCCCGTTTTAAATTTCTGACAGAATCGGGAATCGAACCAGAGGTAGGAAGACGGCAGCTAATAACGCTAACCGTTACCCTACGGCGGTGGATGTCTATCAAGTGAAAGTCAGCAATATACCTCACCTGAAAGTTCGCATCATTAAGGCCTGCAACAACATGACGCCAGACATCTTGAGAGATGTTCGTCAAAACTGACGTAAACGTTTTTGATCATTGTTTGCAGTTCAAAGACCGATATATCAAGAAAGTTCTCCAATGTTTCATTATTTAGTACTACAACTTAATATGAAAGATTACATATATTGATACAGAAAAACGTTTTCCCCATGTATGGAGAATTTTTGGCACCTTGTACAAAGTGTATTCAAATTACTGTTACTCACTTGGAGTGACTGTACGTCGGACCAAATAGGTGACATTTTGAACTGGAACCCATGCCCGGAAATGTATCGCTTCTCATCTATGATCTAAACTCCACCACCACACTTGCGCTGCGTCAGTGACCGCATTGAAGTACGTACGTTATTGTTGCAGGGCTTCTGGGCCCACTTACAAGAATGGCTCAACGTATCGACCACCCACTTCGGTACAAAAATTGTATCGTGTTCCAGTATATTCGCTCTTAAACATACTGTAGTTGAACATCGGCCACTTCAATAACCCGCGCAAGTATATCTTCCTCTGTCTCAACTGTAGTTCCGTAATTCCGACTCCTTATGAGGACCCGATGAAAATAAGGGGCGTCAAATCCGGAGAGCATGCAGGCCAATCCACTGGGCACCAGGGCTTATCCACCTTGCTTGTCATTGAAATGTTTTTGCGCTGGGAGTCTACATGCAACAAGCGCGAACTAATTTGCGTCGACAATTTTGCGACACCTTGTCTTCCAATATCTAAACAAACATATCTAAGCTTCACTGCTTCTCTTTGTAGCAGAGGGAATATAGTATGTCAAATTTTATTTCTTGCAGTGATGACACAGCACTTCTACAGACATGGGTCCCTGTGTAATATTTTGCCTACTTCCCCCATCCCAACAAGCTCTCAAAGTGTGTAAGAGTAAATTAGGTACACTCTGCATGTATACAATGTGTAAATTATACATAGTGATGGTTACAATTAATAATAGCATAGTGTAAATTTATAGCACATATCTATGGGATGGAGTACCTGTTACTACATAGAAAAGGCTTGATTGAGTTACTAGAAATCGGAGAGAAAAGAATTTTCTAAAAGATCCTAGGCCCTCTACTGGAAGGTAAGGAACACACAAGACGTCATCGTTCGGAACTCTACTACCAAACAGACTAGCTATGGTTGTGATGGAGAAAAAAGGTACTTTTCTAGTGTCTTGTCAAAAGATTATCTTCAAACAGACTGACCGTCTGTTAACATTCTGGTGACACAAGGATCAATCAATCAATCAATCAATCAATCAATCAATCAATCAATCAATCAATCAATCAATCAATTAATCAATCAATCAATCAATCAATCAATCAATCAATCAATCGTTGATCTGCACTTAGGGCTGTCACGCAGGTGGATAATTCCCTACCTAGTCTTTTCTAAAATGACTTCAAAGAAGTCATAAATTTATCGAACGTTTCCGTTCATAAATTATTCAAACCCCAATTTCTCTTCCTATAAATGCTTGTCACTATTTGACCTTTGGAATTCCAATTTTATCCTCATATTATGGTCATTCCTCTACCTTTAAACAACTCCACTCAAGCTTCTTCGTCTTCTAATGTCATTCCACGCAATCTCTCCACTGAAAGCTCGGTACATACCGCTTAGTCGAGGAGCACGTCTCCTAACTCCAAAATCTTCCTAATCCAAAATTCGCAATATTCTCCTAACGCTACGCCTTTGTCGGAAATACTGAGAACAAATCGTTCTGCTTTCCTTTGTACCTTTTCTAGTTCACGTATCAAGTAATCCTTGCATGGGTCCCATGAACTGGAACAATACTCTACTACACATACGCCATCTCCTTTACATCCCTATTACAACCCTTAAATACCCTCATACCGGGCGAGTTAGCCGTGCGGAAGAGGCGCGCAGCTGTGAGTTTGCATCCGGGAGATAGTGGGTTCCAAATCGACCGTTGGCAGCCGAGAGGATGGTATCCGTGGTCTCCCATTTTCACATCAGGCAAATGCTGAGACTGTACCTTAAATAAGGCCACGGCCTCTTCCTTCCCACTCCTAGCCCTTTCCTATCTCATCGTCGCCATAAGACCTATCTGTGCCGGTGCGACATAAAGCACCTTGTAAAATAGAATAAACCCTCATAACCAAGTGAACATATCTGTAAACTTTATTTACGATCTCATTAATATAAATACCCTAGTGAATATATTTTCATATTTGATAGTAATAATTTCGTGTGGCTATTACTAGCCTGGTGCAGCCCTTGTAAGGCAGACCCTCCACCGAGGGTGGGTGGTATCTACCATGTATGAGAAACTGCGTGTTATTGTAGTGTTGTGTGTGAGTTGCAGGAATGTTGGGGGCAGTACAAATATCCAGTCCCTGAGCAAGGGTAAGGTAAAATTTTCCGAACCGGTCGGGAATAAAACACGGAACCCTCTGAAGCGAAGGCGGTTACTCAGATCATTCAGCCAAGGAAGCGGACTTTGCTTATATTAACATGTAAGTACTTACAGCGATCCCTGTAAATTACTATCACCCCATCAACACAGTAATAACCAAGTACGTACCATCTGGCTGTCGAAAAGAGGGAAGGATATTAAAAACTGGTTTGACAAACTTACAAAATAGATGGAAAAAAAACCACTAAAGAGTAAATGTAAACTCTGGTCGGATGAAGTACAGGAGCTACACCGCGAGGAGATGCGACATTACTGGTCATAGATCAAAGGCCAGCGCTTGAACAAGCGTAATGTTGAGTACGTATATTCGGAATAATAATCAAAATAAATAGAAGAAGATGACGAAGAAGAAATATCATATATACTTCTTATCAGGGTTTTTGTTTTCTCGGAGAAAAGCTGCTGGCATTTACCGTGTTGGTGTTATTACAGCAAATTATAGACTTCTAACATATACGCCGATACACCCTCAGCGTCAGCATCCACAACTCGCATCAACCATCTTTTGCGAAAGTCTTCTTTAGTCTGCCAGCTATTACAGGAATCTGTTTGTAATTGACCCTGTGGATCTGCAGTCCTAGTTTCGCGATCTTCTTCATCGCGTGCATTTTCTGCACTAGTTTTGTGCTTTACAGGACCACATACAGATTTGACAGTTTCTACCTATTTTACTTATTCACACAAAGTAACTTCTTATTTTACTCATTGACATAAAGTAACTACTTATTTTACTCATTGACATAAAGTAACTAATTATTTTACTTATTCACATAAAGTAACTACTTATTTTACTCATTGACATAAAGTAACTACTTATTTTACTCATTGGCATAAAGTAACTACTTATTTTACTCATTGACATAAAGTAACTACTTATTTTACTCATTGACATAAAGTAACTAATTATTTTACTCATTGACATAAAGTAGCTACTTATTTTACTCATTGACATAAAGTAACTACTTATTTTACTCATTGACATAAAGTAATTACTTATTTTACTCATTGACATAAAGTAACTACTTATTTTACTCATTGACATAAAGTAACTAATTATTTTACTCATTGGCATAAAGTAACTACTTATTTTACTCATTGACATAAAGTAACTACTTATTTTACTCATTGACATAAAGTAATTACTTATTTTACTCATTGACATAAAGTAACTAATTATTTTAATCACCGACATAAATTAACTACTTATTTTACTCATTGACATAAGGTAATTACTTATTTTACTCATTGACATAAAGTAATTACTTATTTTACTCATTGACATAAAGTAACTAATTATTTTACTCATTGACATAAAGTAACTACGTATTTTACTCATTGACATAAAGTAACTAATTATATTGCTCATTGACAGAAAGTAATTACTTATTTTACTCATTGACATAAAGTAACTACTTATTTTACTCATTCACATAAAGTAACTAATTATTTTACTCACCGACATAAAGTAACTACTTATTTTACTCATTGACATAAAGTAACTACTTATTTTACTCATTGACATAAAGTACTTATTTTACTCATTGACATAAAGTAACTACTTATTTTACTCATTGACATAAAGTAACTAATTATTTTACTCATTGGCATGAAGTAACTACTTATTTTACTCATTGACATAAAGTAACTACTTATTTTACTCATTGACATAAAGTAATTACTTATTTTACTCATTGACATAAAGTAACTAATTATTTTAATCACCGACATAAATTAACTACTTATTTTACTCATTGACATAAGGTAATTACTTATTTTACTCATTGACATAAAGTAATTACTTATTTTACTCATTGACATAAAGTAACTAATTATTTTACTCATTGGCATAAAGCAACTACGTATTTTACTCATTGACATAAAGTAACTAATTATATTGCTCACTGACATAAAGTAATTACTTATTTTACTCATTGACATAAAGTAACTACTTATTTTACTCATTCACATAAAGTAACTAATTATTTTACTCACCGACATAAAGTAACTACTTATTTTACTCATTGACATAAAGTAACTACGTATTTTACTCATTGACATAAAGTAACTAATTATTTTACTCATTGACATAAAGTAACTAATTATTTTACTCATTGGCATAAAGTAACTAATTATTTTACTCATTGACATAAAGTAACTAATTATTTTACTCATTGACATAAAGTTAGTACTTATTTTACTCATTGGCATAAAGTAATTACTTATTTTACTCATTGACATAAAGTAAGTAATTATTTTACTCGTTGACAAAAAGTAACTAATTATTTTACTTATTCACATAAAGTAACCACTTATTTTACTCATTGACATAAAGTAACTATTTATTTTACTCATTGACATAAAGTAATTACTTATTTTACTCGTTGACAAAAAGTAACTAATTATTTTACTTATTCACATAAAGTAACCACTTATTTTACTCATTGATATAAAGTAACTACTTATTTTACACATTGACATAAAGTAATTACTTATTTTACTCATTGACATAAAGTAACTAATTATTTTACTCATTGACATAAAGTATCTACGTATTTTACTCATTGACATAAAGTAACTAATTATTTTACTCATTGACATAAAGTAATTACTTATTTTACTCATTGACATAAAGTAACTACTTATTTTACTCCTTGACATAAAGTGACTACTTATTTCACTCATTGACATAAAGAACTACTTATTTTACTCATTGACATAGAGTAACTACTTATTTTACTCATTGACATAAAGTAAATAATTATTTTACTCATTGGCATAAAGTAACTACTTATTTTACTCATTGATATAAAGTAACTACTTATTTTACACATTGACATAAAGTAATTACTTATTTTACTCATTGACATAAAGTAACTAATTATTTTACTCATTGACATAAAGTAACTACGTATTTTACTCATTGACATAAAGTAACTAATTATTTTGCTCATTGACATAAAGTAATTACTTATTTTACTCATTGACATAAAGTAACTAATTATTTTACTCATTGACATAAAGTAATTACTTATTTTACTCATTGACATAAAGTAACTAATGATTTTACTCATTGACATAAAGTAACTAATTATTTTACTCACCGACATAAAGTAGCTACTTATTTTACTCATTGACATAAAGTAACTACGTATTTTACTCATTGACATAAAGTAACTAATTATTTTACTCACCGACATAAAGTAACTACTTATTTTACTCATTGACATAAAGTAACTACTTATTTTACTCATTGACATAAAGTACATAATTATTTTACTCATTGACATAAAGTAAATACTTATTTTATACATTGATATAAATTGCATACTTATTTTTTCGTTGGCGTAAAGTAACTGCTTATTTTACACATTGTTCTCAAGTAGCTACTTTTTACTCATTGTCCTACAGTAACTACTTGTTTTTCTCATAGACATAAAGTAACTACCTATTTTACTTATTGACATAAAGTAACTACTGATTTTACTCATTTTGAATTATTATTGCACAGATTTAATGTACATTAGACTAATTTAAAACTCTCGTGAACACCTGAATATTGAAGAATAGATATCGTCGTTCCACAGGTAAAACGTTGTATTCCACAAAGCTCTTCCTATCCATTATTTTCCTTAAGGCTGGTCACGCCTCCCAGCCACATATATATACGCAGTCCATCAGAACAATGTCCGTTGTGTTCGTTTCCCTGTGCGCACGAGTAAACGAAAATGAACCTTACGTGCATTATGCACTAGGAGTGCGTAAATACGTAATGCAAACATACATTCCTATAGTACGGTACTGTAAGGTTAATTTTCCTTTACACGTGGCCATACGAAAATGAACACAACAAAATTTATTCTGATGGACTGCATATCCGTACGTGGCTGGGAGGCGTGACCAGTCTTAAGGAGGATAATCGATAGGAAGAGCTTTGTGTAATACAACGTTTTACTGGTGAAGCGACGATATAGAATTGATAGTTTGACATTAGAAACAATCGGAAATTTAAAACTACAACAATTTCAGCAGGGACACTTTCTATCAAATAAGCAATACCTGGTTGCAACCATTAAGGATTTACGTGGGTAGTTCCCTTCGCTGTCGCTTTACTATTGTTACTTCGTCTCGGTGTTTTCCAAATTCGTACGTTCCTCATCGCCAGATCTTTCATTCCAGGCTTGTGTCAATGTCATACACCTGTTAGTCTCATATATCACGTATACATGTTATGTGACCCTCTCAGACTGATCACCGCCGTCTCAATCCTCCTATACTGCCTGCTCTATGTGAGGCTTTTTGCGAACAGGCTGCTACAGAATTTGTCCGCTAGATGGCAGACATAGACGCACAATGTTCCAAACTTATTCTAATTACTGCATCCTACAAAACACTATACAGTATCACCATATATTCACTGAAGCTCGTAAATTACATCAGTAATATTAAATATCGGCAATATTACCTGTATGAAGTCGCAGTTTGCCTCTTCATGTCACTAACTGAAGATTTTCCTGGACAAAGGCTTAGAGTGGTACCGTACTATTTGTGTTCTTGCGAACGCAATATGTTAATAGAGGTCTTACGAACTTAGGATAATATCGCTAACAGTTTTCTGATGTTCTTTGACAGCACACTGTAACAAAACACATTCTGAAAGGGAAGACGTAAGTTTGAAGGACTTCGACAATAGGGCACAGCAGCTTAAACGAACTCCTGAAGATGATTTACCAGAGCAACAAAACAAGGTTTTGGGTATCGAACTCCTCTTCTGTCCAGATGCATAATCAGTTCCATTTAGCCGTGCCGAAGCTCAAGGCAGGGAGATGTTGCTGACGCAAATGTCACATTTCCACCCTCTCTTCAACAACACGAACCAAGTACCCGCAACTTAGGACTTGAATTCCTGTTTCTAGATTGATTGGGATATTATAGTATGGATATTTGAGTTTGTCCAAAATGTCTAAATATGAATACGTTCGTTTTGTGTCTGTCCGTCACAATTCTTATCACAAGGAGTCCACAATCCTCCATGGCTTTAATCACCTTCTGAAAAAGCAAATCCGCATCCTGTTTCTAGTCATTCGACCAAGTCAGGAATGGAATGAATGAAGCCCCATCTAGCGCCGAGGATAGGAATTGTGCCGGCTGCCGAAGCCTGTCGCACTCCTCTGGGGAAATGATTACTGAATGGCAGACGAAATTAAATGATATTCAAGAGTGTTGCTGGAATGAAATACGACGGGAAAAAACCGGAGTATCCGGAGAAAATTCCGTCCAGCCTCCGCTTTGTTCAATACAAATCTCACATGGAGTGACCGGGATTTGAACCAAGGAACCCAGCTGTGAGAGACCGGCGCACTGCCGCCTGAGCCACGGAGGCTCCATCACCTTCTGTAATAAGGTGTAAAGGCACAGATGGGAGAGTAATATGAGGATATCCAATTACTTCCTTTATTAGGTCCTTGCCTAGATAAAGCCGACAGCCGCTTTTCTCTTAAATCCCTTCTAGACGGTATTTCATGCAGTCGTGTCTTTTCTGGCTGGCGTGTCTTTTGCCGAGATTGGCAAAATGGTACACAACAGTTGAATATTTCGGGGAAAGAATCTGAAGTTTCAGTTCTACAAAAACATATCGTCGTTGCCGGGACATAACCTCCTATGTGATAATATTTTTGGAGATATACTGAGCCGCAGCACATTCATTATGAAGAGCGAGAATGCCTTGACAATAATCACACAATATTACACCTTAGATGATAGAACCTTACCCGCTAAAGTTCTACGCCAAAATATTTCACATAGGAGGTTTTGTCCCGGCAGCGATGATGTACCTTGCAAAAATGGAAAGAAACAAGTACACTTTGAAATCACTTTTGATATATCTATAAGCATAACATTATTTATTCATTTCACGGTTCTATACAAAATATCTCTTGTACGAACGGAAGTGACCAGACACGTTTACTCATTGTACGAAATAACTCAGCTTTTCACACATATGCATGCACCAATAACACAGTGCTACACCCCACCCTACTATTGCACTCTTACGGCGACTTGATGAAATATTGGCATACAGCAGGCAGTATAAGAGGATCAAGGCGGCGGTGAGATTGATTAAGATGGTTCCGTCAGCTTCCGCATCGAGCGCTAGCGCTGTACCGCGTCCAGGGAGCAATCTGGTTACGAATGAACGTACCATTTCCACTCCTATTATAAAGTCTAAATTCAAAGCTCATTGTTTAAGAAGCCTTTCTCGTGGACAGTCGAGATTTCCTTCTGATGACTCAGAGCACAGTTCTCTCCAAAACGTAAAGAATTTCACCTTATTTTCTTGACACGGCATAAGCCCGAAAGCCTATATCATGTCTATAAGTACGGGCCGTGTAAGCTTTAATGGCATCATCTTCTTGTTTCCGGCTTCTTTAGCAGCTTATGAAGCGTATGAAACATCAAATCCTGGTAATTAATTAATGGCGTATGGCCTCCGGAGAGGCCTGGTGAAGGTCTTTTTCTAGTAGATGGCCTGTTAGACCTGCATGTCTGTGAAGATGAGGGCCCTACCTAGGATGATTTCTAATGTTGAATATGCTACACTCACACCCAGCCCCCGAGCCATTGGAATTAACCAATTAAGGTTAAAATCCCCGATCCGGCCGGGAATCGAACCCGGGACCCTCTGAACCGAAGGCCAGTACGCTGACCATTCAGCCAATAAGTCGGACATCAAATCATAGTACTAAATTGCGAGAATCAAAAACTAAAACTATCGATTCGTCAACACAGTACCATCTGCTGGAATACATTTTTCAGTCAATAAATCACAATCGTTTTTAAAAGATACTTCGAAAAATAAGGTACGGTACTACGTACCGTTGCGTACCGGGAGAAAAAGGCACTGCATGGCTTCATAGAGTAATGAGATTAGCATAGACTGTTAGAAAGATACCTTCTGATGGGACAAAAGCAGTAATTGCAGCTATCGATGAGCAAGAGAATAGGAAGGATTTCAACAGCTGTCGAGGTATCTCATTGACCAGTATACCACACAGAGTGTTTATTGAAATCTTGGAAGGGAGGGTGTGAGCGATGGTCGAGATAAAGTTGGATATAAACCAGTTTGGTTTCAGACCACAGAGGGGCTCTCAGGATCAGATTTTCAGTATGCGCCAGGTAATTAACATGTTATGAAAGAAATAGACACCTGTGTTAATGTGTAGTGGATCTACAGAAAGCAGATGACGGTGTACCGAGGGAAAAGATGTTCGTAGTACGGGACCGTATGGGATTAAGCTGTAGATTATTAAAAACCATCAAGGGTATTTGTGTTGACATTTGGGATGCAGTGAGAATTGATGGTAGAATGAGTTCTAGGTTCAGGGTGCTTACAGGGGTTAGACAAGGCTGCAATCTTTCATGTTTGTTATTTATAGTTTACATCGATGATTTATGAAGGGTATAAAGTGGCAGGGAAAGTAAAACTGTAGTGAGCTGTCTACCCTATGCTGATGACTTGGTGTTAACGGAAGTGTTTGCCGAAAGCCTGTAGTTAAATATCTTGGAACTTGAAAATCGGTGCAAGGAGTATGGTATGAAAATTAGCCTTTCTAAGACTAAGTTGATGTCAGTATGTAATATTGGGAAGACAAAGCTGAAACAGGTAGATAATTTCAAGTATTTGGGATGCGTATTCTCCCAGGATAGTAGTATAGTAAGTGAGATTGAAATAAGGTGCAGTAAAGTCAATGCAATGAGCTCGCAGTTGCGATCGGCAGTATTCTGTATGAAGGAAGTCAGCTCCCGCGCGAAACTTTCTCTACGTCGGTCTGTTTTCAGACCAACTTTGCTTTTCGGGAGAGAAATCTGAGTGGGATTCTGGATATATTATTCATAAGTTAGAAGTAACAGACAAGAACAATTAGGTGGGAACAATGGCAGGAGGGTACTCAAAATGAAGAGATTAAGACTAAGTTAGCAGTGAACTCGATGGATGAAGCTGTATGCATAAACCGTCCTCGGTGGTGGGGTCATGTTAGGCGAATGGAGAAGGATAGATTACCTAAGAGAATAGTGGTGGGTAACGGAAGTAGAGATACACTAAGACGACGATGATTAGACTCAGTTTATAACGATTTAAGTATAAGAGGTAGAAAACTAAACGACACCACAGAACTAGTTACAAATAGAGGATTGTGGCGGCGCTTTATAAATCCACAGAGGCTTGCAGACTGAACGCTAAAAGGCATAACGGTCTACAATGAAGATGTACTGTATGTATTATACATTTTCAAAACAGAGATAGAATAACAAGCCATTACATTGATGTATGATACCAATGTTAGCCCGTTCACTGTATGCAGATGACCTTGCTATCCTCTCCTATTTCATGCTCCACACAATATATTCACGAGATAAGCCAGAACAGCGTGCTTCCACCTACTTGGTGATTCATGTGCATATACTTGCTATATATACTCCTGCAAACTTCTTATAAAAACCCCTTTGTTATTTATGGTACATAGGGCAAAGCTGAAACTTCCTATACTAATATGCTAATAAAAACTTCTATAACGCGTCAGTTGAATACGTTATTTGAAAGTTTAAACTGAATTTCACCGAGGAGTAAACATTTCTGCGAGGAGAAAGTAAAGAGGTTTTCAGTAAGGAATATGCATGTCAAAAGTTGTCCCCGTCAAAGTTCACAAAATTGCAATATAGAAATCAACCAATCAATCAATCAATCAATCAATCAATCAATCAATCAATCAATCAATCAATCAATCAATCAATCAATCAATCAATCAATCAATCAATCCTGATCTTCATTTAGGGCAGTCGCCCTGTTGGCAGATTTCCTATCTGTTGTTTACCTAGCCTTTTATTAAATGATTAAAAAGAAACTGGAAATTTTCTGAACATCTCCCTTGGTAAATTATACCAATCCCTAACTCACCTTCCTGTAAATTAATATTTCCCCCAATTTTTCCCCTTGAATTCCAATTTTATCTTTTTATTGTGATCTATACTACATTTGAAAACATCATTCAAACTTATTTGTCTACTAATATCATTCCACGCCATCTCTCCACTGACAGCTTGGAAGATACCACTTAGTAGAGCAGTTCGTCTCCTTTCTAATAAAGTCTTCCCAGCTCAAACTTTGCAACAATTTTGTAACGCTACTTTTGTCGGAAATAGAGCTGCATTTTTTAGGATTTTTTTTCAGTTCTTGAATCAAGAAATCCTGGCGAGGGTCCCTTACAATGGACCCATACTCTAGTTGGGGTCTTAGTCCAGAGACGTATCATATACCCTCTCCTTTACATCCTTAATACAACCCCTAAATAACCTCAAAACTATGTGCAGAGATATTTACCCTTTATTTATGCGAATACAGCAATGAAGATCTTTCCTTATATTTTATTAACACTTATATACTTACAATGATCCCATAGGGAACTTTCACCCCATCAGCGCAATAATTAAAACGGAGAAGACTTTTCCTATTTGTGAAACTCACAAAGTCACAAATGTAACTCACAAATGACACAAATGTAATTTATGAAATGAACAGGGAAAATGGAGTCCAACTCCTTGGCTGGTTGGACAGCAGCGAGGTCTTCCCTTCACAGTGTTGCGAGTTCCAGTCTCTGTTATGGTTAAATTCTTTAATTTAGGGCCTGGGTGTTATTGTTTGTCGCAACACATTACTCTTTATATAGACGCACACAATACACCACACTACCAACCACCACAGAATCACGCAATAGTGAATATAGGCTACGTCCGTCCAAATAGAAGAGCATCCAGGCGGAAAAGAAGGGCCAAGTGACAGTGTGACTTAGTCGGAGGTTATGCAGGTAGTTTACGCAACAAATAGCTCCATCTCACTGAGCAACATACGTACACCAGTGGTTGGACGACACTGGACTGGAAGAAGGGGCAACACGCTCACCCGACCTGGCGATACGGACTTGACTATACCATATGAGGATTGCTAAAACTCAGGTGTATGCTGCAAACATTCGGAATCTATACCATCGACAGTATAGGTTAACCATTGCAGTAGCTGCTCCGGATCCTCAAATGTTGAAGAATGTTGAAAGGAACATGGTTTCAGGAACCTTGTTGAAAATGTAGTTGAGAATTGTGTTGTTGCATGTTCTGTGTTCTATGTTTTACATCAATTACTATGATTCCAGAGTTTATAGCCACCCTGTACATTGCTTTATTAAGTGCATTTATACAAAATTTTAAAAAACAGAGCGTAATTCACTCACCCTCAGAAGAAACCAGATGAGATATTTTTTCCTGTAACTTTCTATGTTAAGTGCTCTCGCTATTTGAACGCTAATATTTTTTCATACCGTAATATTGAAGATAAATCCAACTTTTACTACCAGGAATACGAAATAGCCCCCGTTAAGAACGACATTATTATTTGAGTTATCTTTTGTTAATAAGGAAGTGGGATTTATATTGTAAATGCATTAATGGTAGTGAATTAACACAGCTGCCTTCGTTAACAACAGCCGTTAAATCTTACTATCAACACACAAATGTGATATTACATTCATTTGGCTGGTCCAGATAACAAAATAATGCTTGGTAATTATACAACAAGTCAGATTCACTCATGATCCAAAGCGGATAATTCATTAATACGTGAAATTAAACAAAATCAAACCCAAAGCATTTTCGAAAAGCTGTTGCATATAACGCCGAATGCTTTGATGTTATTTGGTGAGAATCCGTGATTTCGTATCCTTTAAAAGTAAAAAAAAAAGAAAAGGTTCGCTTAAAAACTTGAATTTTCTACTGATGATAGATGATGGTTGCCTATTTGTACTTCCTCTTAAGACAATGATCATGACCAATACCTGAGATGAGTTAATTTAATGAATTAGTTTTACATAAAATATGGAGAGAAGTAAAACCGATTATGTCAACATGGATCCGGAAGTGGTAAAATTATGAGTTATCTGCAGTTCGAATTTCGTCCAGAATAATAATAATAATAATAATAATAATAATAATAATAATAATAATAATAATAATAAAATTAATAATAGTAGTAGTAATAATAATAATAATAATAATAATAGTAATAATAATAATAATAATAATAATAATAATAATAATAATACCGAGCTCGATAGCTGAATTCGCTTAAGTGCGGCCAGTATCCAGTATTCTGGAGATAGTAGGTTCGAACCCCACTGTCGGCAGCCCTGAAAATGGTTTTCTGTGGTTTCCCATTTTCAGACCAGGCAAATGCTGGGGCTGTACCTTAATTAAGGGCACGGCCGCTTCCTTCCCACTCCTAGCCCTTTCCCGTCCCGTCGTCGCCATAAGACCTATCTGTGTCGGTGCGACGTAAAGCAATTAGCAATAATATTAATACTATTATTGTACTAATGGCACTTGCCTTCGGTGCAGAGGTTATTTATCTCTTTCAATTCCCGGTCAGGCTAACGGTTTTAATTTAGTATGATTAATTTCACACCTTCGGGGACTGAGTGTTGGTGTCCGCCATAATACACTTTCGTTCACCAACACAACACACTACGAACTATTACGCGATAGTAAATACATCTTACCACATAGGGTTGACGTCAGAAAGGGAATATGTCCGTAAAACTGGTATAAGTCCAAATCAAGCGTCGACCCCAAAAAATTAATAAAAAAGCCAGGTATTATTATTATTATTATTATTATTATTAATTTAGTTATTTAATCCGTTTAGCGTTCATATTTGGTTTCTACCGCGGACTCATCAAGGCATCGCACCTCTACACAGTGTCCTGGAGCCAGAGATATTTGATCGGAGATACACCTGGGCAGGAGGACCAGTATCTCGTCGACGTGGCTTCACCTGATATGCTGAACAGGGGCCTTGTGAGGTATGGGAAGATTGTAAGGGATAGGCGAAGAAGAGGGAAGGAAGTGTCAGTGTCCTTAGGGTAAGTATCCTACCGGCTTTTGCCTGGAGAAGAACTGGGAAACCATGGAAAACCACTTCGAGGACGGCTGAGATAGGAATCGAACCCAGTTTATTCACTTGACCTCCCGAGACCTAGTGGGCCCCGTTCCAATCCTCGTACCACGTTTCAAATTTCGTGGTAGGGCCAGAAATCGAACCCGGGCCTCGGGGGATGACAGATAATCACATTAACCAGATAATCACATTAACCACTACAGCACAGATACGTATATTGACATTATTATTATTAGTAGTAGTAGTATATCCTTGGTATGGTACTATCATGTTCGACCTCGACGGCATGTACACGACACCTCTGGCATGTCTCAGGAGTTTGTCCGGAGCATCGTAACACAGCGGTGAAACGCTACCTCGTGTGTCATAATGTGTCAGAGGGAGCGCTCTTGCCATTTAGTTTATCATGTGACACGCTGCATAACAACTACGAGGAAGTTCTCAGCCACCGTCACTCGGAAGGAGGAGATCACATAATTTGTGACTATAGAATATATCGTCGCTGGAAAGGTAAAAGGTTGTATTCCACAAAGCTCTTCCTATCGATTATTCTCCTTAAGACTGGTCACGCCTCCCAGCCACGTATGGATATGCAGTCCATCAGAACAAATTTTGTTGTGTTCATTTTCCTATGCCCATGTGTAAAGGAAAATGAACCTTACAGTACCGTACTGTAGGAATGTACGTTTGCATTACGAATTTACGCACTCCTAGTGTACAATGCATGTAAGGTTCATTTTCGTTTAATCGTCGACATAGGAAAACGAACACAACGGACATTGTCCTCATGGACTGCATATCCATATGTGGCTGGGAGGCGTGACCAGTCTTAAGGAGAATAATTGATAGGAATAGCTTTGTGGAATACAACCTTTTACCTTTCCAGCGACAATATGAAATGAGAGGGAGTCGTGGGTTTAAAATGTGATGCTATAGATTTAAGAGAAAATGGAAAGATGGAAAATTTCTATTTTCAAGAAGTGATGCAAAGTTAACGAGTTTATAGGTTATAAACCTAAACTAACATGGGTAGTCCCGAAAAAGTCTCTGATTTTATAGAATAATAAAACTTTTAATTATTTACAAATGCAGCTCAGCAGCCACCGTGGCTCCCGAGGCAGTGCGCCGGTCATCACCGCGGGATTCCTTGGTTCAAATCCCGGTCACTCCATGTGTTGGACAAAGCGGAGGCGAAACAGATTTTTACCGGGTATTCCGGTTTTTACTCTCATCTTTCATTCCAGTAACACTCCCCAATATCATTTAATTTCATCTTTCAGTCATAAAACATTGCCCCAGAAGAGTGCGACAGGCTTTGTCACTAGGAAAATTCCCTATCCTCACCGCTAGATGGGGGCTTCGTTCATTCTATTACTGACCCGGTCAACTGACTGGAAAAAGGCTGTTGATTTTCATTTCATATATGTAGCTCGAACATTTGAAGAGCCACCTAAATTTTCGACGGAGGAAGGACGATTTTCCCAATCCAACAACTGCATTTTGGAAGAAAAATTGTTTTCTTCATTTATAGTTTATTTATCAAGATTATTATTATTATTATTATTATTATTATTATTATTATTATTATTATTATTATTATTATTATCATAGTATTTGCGAATCCGTAAGCCATTTTATTTTTTGTATGTTATGTAGTAAGTTATCGATGGCTTTCTTTTAAAACCTCGTATGTCTCAATGCTCTTCCGACCCATAATATCCCTTAAGACTGGTCACGCCTCCTAGGCACATGTTTATATGCAGTCCATCAGAAACATTTTCATTCTGTTCATTTTCCTCTGTTATACTGTAAAGGATAATGAACCTTAAATACATTATACTGTAGGAGTGCATAAATTCGCCATGCAAACAACATCCGTACAATACGGTATGATAAGGTCCATTTTCCTTTACAGAGTAGCATGCGAAAATGAACACAACGAAAATTATTCTTATGGACAGCATATCCATATGTGGTTGAGAGGCGTGACCAAACCCTCAAGCACACGCGCCAAATTTTTGGACGCAGACACACGCGTGGGGGTGCTTTCCACCCCACATATCATTGTATTGTAAAATATGAATTACTGTATTATTTGGAGATTTTAAGATAGATTATATAAGAATGACTCTGTCTGCGGGGATCCAGCCAGAAATATATAAGGGCGGGGAGAGCACAGGAGAGTTATTTGTACATTTCACTAGGAAGTAAAATGACCTGGGGTGGATTCCACTCGAAACGCGTGTGTTTGAGGGTTAAGGAATATAATGGGCGGGAAGAGCATTGAGACATACGAGGTTTTAAAAGAAAGCCAACGTTATATTAGATAGCTTGAGTATAGGCTAACTAGTTCAGTAGCGTATGAATTAGCTTCATATTTTAATTTCCTTCTTTATTAACAGTACCGGTTATATGTAAGAAAGTAATAAGCGTCCCTGACTTTGCTAGGTAAAATAAATCATCTATATACCTATCTATCCCTCTATATATCTATTTTATCTCAATCTCATCCTTGGCTTTCACAATATGAAAGTGATGGAGGCATGAGAGCTTCTAGTAATTCCATTTCTTACCCAGGCTGTCCCTGTTATGAAGAGAGGAAATTTTGCTCATAGGGTCGAGTGGAGTATGGAGTGTACATTTCAGTTGGCTTGGCAGCCTGAGATGTAATAGTAACTTCTGAACAATGAAGAAAGCAGCGGGAAGCTACCTCAATCCTTATTTCTGTAATACACCTCTTCAGTAATATTTAGGCTTTCTGTGACAGCTGATGATGGAGCCATTGAGGATACAACCATCCTTAGGGCTAAATACTCAACATATGTACATGCTTTATTATCATTGTATACATATTCTTAGTTATAAAGTATATAATTTCTTGTATTTAAATGTTGTATATGCTAACCTTTTATTTGTATTTTCTGGTTAGTTATAAGAAAGGACCTAATGGCTTATATACTTCCAGACAAAATAAATTTAATTTAATCTAATCCTTGAATCTTTATTTGTTTTAAAATATAGATTCATGTCCTTAGTTTTTTAACAAAAATGTTTGTATACAGCACATGGAGAAAGTATGGGTGCAAGAAGTCTTCAAAATGTATTGAAGAGAACCTCTCATCTTGTCAATTCAGTAAATACGGTGGTGCCGAGCCGGCAATCAAATAAACGTGGTGCTCGGTGCTAATAGATTGATGGTGTTACTCTCCTCGCCCCGGCTGCATTTGTCTTGCTTTTCTAGCGACATCCTCCCACCACACTCAATGGCTCACCGGTAATAACGTTCGCAGGAGCGGTAACGCCTCAGGCGCTATCCCCAGATAGCATCGTTGGGTTAAATATATGGTAGAGCCAAGGAGACTAGACCGAAATTACTTGCCAGAATAGGCACATAAATTACAGGTCATTTTTTGTAATGAACGATTTTGTGGTGCACAGTCCCTCGACATCCCTTGTCATATCCTTCCTCCTCACTCCTTCCGTCTTTTCTCCTTTGTTACCTACTTAGTTACTTCCTCATATATTCTAGTAATTTGCTTACATCCTTCTGACCCTTCCATCTATGCTTCTCTCCTTTTAATCACACCCTCAATTTCTTCCCTTTCTCTATATATTTTTGTTTTATTTATTTCTATCTTTATTTCGATGATTTGTCTTTCCTACGTTTTATTCTCATCTTTCCTTCTTTCTGATTTTATTCTCTTTCCCTGTTTCATTTCTCATTTTTGTTCTTTTCTTCTCTCTTGATTTCGTTCACTATTTCTTTTCCAACCTAGTTTTCCTTTTTCCGATATATGCTTTTCCAGCTTTCGTTCCTCTTTCTCCTTTCTTTCCTTTTCTTCTCTCTTCTTCTTCTTCTTCTTCTTCTTCGTTTAAGCCTAAGATGGACCACGTGGTTCTTAACTCTGGTGAGCTTTTTTCTTCCTCTTAGCCCAGTATTCCTTCATTCTAGCGCTATGGATGTCTTTTCTTTCTTGAGTCCACTTCACCCCTACTCCTGGACGCAGTGATTTAGCTGTTAGTGACTGGAGAGAGCAAGATGTCTTGATTGACTTTCTGAACTTATCTCGGTTCTAAATGTCAATGTTATCAATGTTTATGTATTGTAGGTCTTTCCGAACTAAATTCGTCCATTTGGCATTTGTTGTTTTTCCTCTAGATACAGTGTTGAAGATCCTTGAAATGAGTCTCTGGCTGTCCATCCTGACTATGTGAACATAGAACATTAATCTTCGCTTCCTCATAGATGTTGTAATGCTCTCTATTTCACTGTAGAGTTCCTTGTTGTGCCTGATTCTGTACCCATCTCCTTCATTAATGGGACCCATAATCCTTCTGAAAATCTTTCGCTCTTTCAGTTCCAGTTTTCTGAGTTGTCTTTTCCGGGTCATGTTTAGGCATTCTGAGGCATACGGTACAGATGGTCTTACTACGGTGTTGTAGTGTCTAAGATTCAAAGAGAGGGATTTAGACTTGTATATGTTCCCTAAGATAATAGCTCTTTTTAATTTAGTGCATCTACCCTTCATTGCAAGGTCCTCATTAACATTTGGGGTTATCAATTCTCCAAGATATTTGAATGAGTTGGCCTTGTGTATTATTTTGTTCCCCAAAGAAGTGAAGTTGGGTGCTTCTCTGATGTTGATCAGAAATTCTGTTTTGTTGACAGCGATCTTCAGCCCTACTTTATCTGCTATGCGTTCGAGGGAGGATAGCTGGTACATAACTTCTTCCACACTTGAAGCTAAGAGGGTGAGGTCATCTGCGAAGGCTAAGCAAGTGACTGTTAACTTGTCTTTTTTGTAGCCGATTTTTAATCCAGAGTTGTCAGCTAGTGTGTTCGTCCATTCCCGAATGACCTTCTCCAGCAGACAGTTAAACAGGATGGGGGGAAAGAAAACACCTTCTTGTCTAACACCTGTTTTGATCTCAAAGGTGTGGATAATACCCCTCTGAATTTGACTTTGGACATGGTGTTCATTAGAATAGCCTTCTCAAGATTCAAAGTCTTCTTATCCAGTTTCAAGAGGGGCTGTCTGTCTACCGAGTCGTAGGCCCTCTGGAAATCAACAAAACTTGCTACATATGGTGAGGTGCTATTAATCATTTCTCTTATTATTTTCTACTGTTCCTTAGTTCTTATATTTTCCACCATTTTCATACATTCCTTCCTATTTTCATCCCTCTGACCTTCATGTCTTTCATCATTTATATTATTATTCTTTTACCTATATTTCCTTCCTTTCTCTCTTTATTTATTCATTTCGATTTCTAACCTTACTTTTTCTCTTTACTTCTTTCTCTCATCATTTCTCCTTCTTGCTACCATTCCTTCATTATGTCTTGCTCCTTCAGTTCTGTATTGCTTATATTCATCCAAACCATAATTATTTCTTTCTTACTCTTTGTTACCTCCCTTATATCGAACGGTAATTCTTACGTTTTCATTCTCAGTTTCTTTCTTTATTTTGTCCTCTAAGTTCCCCTTTCTTTTGTTGGAGAGAATAATAGGTTCTTCCCATAATCGAATCAATTTCAGTCACACAAAACAAACAGCACTTCAACAAATAAACACGGATCTTGAAGCTGTAAGCAACAGGTCTTTCCAGAATAAACTGCTTCAAAACCCAGTTCTTAGTAATATTCACCTATAAGTTACTTGCAACAACGACCCTACGTTCTTTCCTGACATACGCGTCCACAATTGGTAGTATGTATAGTGTTAGATTATCAACGACCTGCGAATAACCCTTGAGGAGAATTTCTCCCGGTCGGATCAGACAATACCCGTGTGTAGACAAACTTTTTCCCCGTGTGTACTCTAAACGGTTTCAAATTATTTATAGTAATCCGTCCAAAGAAGAAACTAGTGTAAACTCTAATACTTCTGATATTTGATGACTATGTGACGTTATTTACGAAAACGCGAGAATCATAACTCCTTAGTAAACTGTAACATCCACAGAATGTCTCTATGACATTTATATGTTATTTGAAATAATCTGGTTTTGTTACTTGATCACTTCTAAAACAAGGCTGGTAGTATTTTTCGGTAGGGAATAATTAATCCTCGAAGAACAGACAGGAAATACAAAAGTAAGGATCTTGTCACAGGTAAATGGAAGTAATGTTAGACTCACCTAATAGGCCCACAGTTGCCACTCCACATTCCAAATCCGAGAGAACCTATGATGAAGAGCAAGCTCCAGGAGGCGAAGTTAAACTGCGTAAGAAAGAAGTTAAAGGTAGAAATATTGAAGTTAAAAATCCTCCAGTGCTGGTTATGAACAGATATTTGCACAGATGTTCAAGTCTAACACTCTTTAAAGCTCGTACTTGAAGAGTTCTGGAAAAGAATGTTCAGAAATTGAATTAACATGGAAACAAACACGAACTTGGAACAAAGGCCCTGATTTAATCTCTGAAATGTTTATGTGGTTTATTAACGGGGGAGAAAATGAAATGAAATGTCGTATGGCTTTTAGTGCCGGGATATCCCACGACGGGTTCGGCTCGCCAGGTGCAGGTCTTTCTATTTGACTCCCGTAGGCGACCTGCGCGTCGTGATGAGGATTAAATGATGATGAAGACAACACATACACCCAGCCCCCGTGCCGTTGGAATTAACCAATTAAGGTTAAAATCCCCGACCCGGCCGGGAATCGAACCCGGGACCCTCTGAACCGCAGGCCAGTACGCTGACCGTTCAGCCAACGAGTCGGACAACGGGGAAAAGAAATCCATGTTTATGTTTTCATAGTAAAACACTGCTCAATTAGACATGTTTGTGTAATTCAAGTGTGAGTCAGTTATTCCCCTTAGATGGAGGAGGAGCATTGGTGTCTGGTATTAAGAGAAAGTGGATAATTTTATCACAACTAATGTAAATAAAAATTATTGAACCCTGAACGGCAGCAATGAATTCCAGATCATGACATGGTTTAGGTATAGTATGATATACAGTGAATTCTGAGGTTTAAGAAAAAAACAGGTTCTTTTGATTGCCATTTCCTTGCGATCCCTTTGTGTGATATGATCCTAATACATCAGTGGTAACTCCTGCTTGCCGTAAGAGGAAAGTATAAGGGATAAATCCTACCAGTACTCTACGTCGGATCACTGTCATTTTTCGACCCAGACGGTGTTAGGTTTATGAGGCCTAGAAAGTGTTAACATTCCTTTTCGATACATCATTCTAAGAATGCTCTGACATTCTCCCATTTTACCCTCTGTTTGGTGCATAAGAGAGAACAGTTACCTAGTTGTCTTTCAACTTTTAAACAACGAACACCAATCCTACACATATCATGTCGTCGTTACGCCTATAAAAACCGCTATGTGATAATATTTCAGCTTAGCACTCTGGCCTTAAATGTTCTGTCATGTGAGGTTCAGTATTGTGTGGACTACAACACCGAATTTGCGTTCTAAGTGAAGCTTGCGTTGCGGGTCAGTATTTCTCCCCTCAATACTGTCATATAGCATCCTTTCGAGGCTCAACGACGATATACAGCACCTTCTTCCCAGGCACTTCATGTATACTGCTTGCTTCAGATGTGTACACTTCAGTCTAGTTGGGTGGCTTAAAATAACGCGTGCTTAGGAGAAGTAGATTTTCAGTCCGAATTCCCAATGTGTTGGTAACCTCTCAAGCAGGAAGGTCTTATCTAAATAGAAGCGACTAATCCATGTTCATATCAGAAGCAAACGAGTCTATTTATGGCTCACTAGATGAGGTTTAAAGCGTTGTGGATGAGAGGTATTTGTTGACGTCATTGCTTTGCTCGCAGCTAAGAATTACTAAACGCTCGCGGTGCATGTTGTTTGTTATTGAATGAAAATGAGGCGTTGTAGCAATGGCGAGCTTGTGAATAACGTCGCTGCCGGGACGAAACTTCCTATGTGAAATATTTTAGCTTAGAACTTTGGCCTGTAAGATTCTGTCATCTAAGGTGCAATATTGTGTGAATGTTGTAAAGGAATTCTCGCTCTCCGTAATGTATGTGCTGCGGGTCAGTATATCTACAAAAGTATTATCACATAGGAGGTTTTGTCCCGACAACGACGTATGCTTTTAGTATATGGAGAATGTCGAAGAAATGGATTTCGTTATGTGGGCGGCATGCGTGACATAATTTACCTGATAACGGGAATTAAGTGGGAAGGACTAGGGTACCAAATTAACGTGTGACATACTTCATCTTGTGAAGGTTGCAAGAAAGCGTTATGAGGCGTACAGTACCGAATGCGGGACAAGGAGCTGGGTGGTATATAAATAAAATGTTTTACGTAGAAACAAAATTTCATTGTTTATTTGCGTCTTTCTTCATTCTCTTTGTTCGGCTCCATGGCTAGATGGTTAGCGTGCTGTCCTTTGATGAAAAGCGTCCCGGGTTCGATTCTCGGCAGGGTAGGGAATTTTAACCATCATTGGTTCATTTCATTGGCACGGGGTTTTCAGTGGTTTCCCATTTTTACACCAAGCAGCTCTTCAGACTGCATCTTAATTAAGGCCACTGGCTCTACCTTACCAATCCTAGCCCTTTCCTATCCTTCCGTCACCGAGAGCCATCGATGCGTCAGTGCGACGTTAAACTAGAAGCGAAGAGTGATCTTGTGAACGGTAGTAGGGATAGAAGTTAGCCTTTAAAAATTAGATGTCCTAGGAAAAATAAATGGGATCATGCCATACAGAAAAGCTCCCTCAAGATGGAGAGACCAGAGCAAACACGCACTCGTTGGAACGATAATCTGGAAAGCAGAGTACCGCAGACAATGCCTACCGGTGATTGAACTCTACTGAATAGAAGTGTAAACACGAGATCATTATATTCAGACATGAGTTATGCGAGTGACGAGAGGAATTAATATAAGTTTAACATTTTTCAGCTGGCCCCACAGTCTAGGGGTAGCGTTTCTGCCTTTTACCCGGATACCCCGGGTTCGATTACCGGCCAGGACAGGGTTTTCACCTGGGTGTGGGGGCTAGTTCAAGGTCCACTCAGCCTACATGATTACAATTGAGGAACTATTTGACTGTAAGATAGCTGCCCCGGTCTAGAAAGCCGAGAATCATGGCCGAGAGGATTCGTCTTGTTGACAGCACGACACCTCATAATCTCCAGGCCTTCGAGGCTTTTGCGTCATGAGGTTGTGTTTAGGTTTGGTTGAAGCATTTCAGTGGGGGCATTTTGAAGAACATACAGTAGTTGCTGGAAGACACGAACGATTAGAAACTTAAGTATAAAAAAAATATCTCAAAGTTACTATGGTGACAGTGAATGACTACTAGATTTATTTAATTTGTTCATAACATCACTAATTAGCAAGCAATAATTTTATGCAACGTAAACAATACAGCACATATATGCGCATGATTTAAAGTGATCTTATAGGACTGACTATGTTCTTGTTGTAGGATACATGTCACCCTATGCTTATTAATGTATGTTTATTTCTCCAGAGATTTGCCACAGTGTTACATTTGTTATAATTAGTGTTTCCTACAAAACTGAAAATCTTTAGTCACAGTAACTGAGTTTACACTGAAAAAACATGGCTTCCTTCTAAACAAATGAAAAAATTATACGAACCGTATCTTTTTCATAACGTACCATTTAGAGATAGTGGAGATAGTAGTAATTTTAACGAGTCTGCATTGGTACCTGCCAACACTGTGCTAGTGAGTAGTTTATAGAATGTTTTAATTGCATTTCGTATACATTTGAATCTTCACGATATGTGTGCCTTTTGATCTGGGAAAATATTGCTCCTTCTCGTGGTTGGTGACGGCAGAACTCCGCTCACATATATCAGTGTGTGATACGTATCAAACGTCACGGAGATAGAATGATATCGGAGACTCGTATCGATCGCGGACTTTTTTGACGGGCATGATTTCATTTCAGTGCCGTCGTTCCCTCACTTCAGATAGTGCAGTGACTGAGAACGTGATCCAGGACATTCCCTATGGAAATTTCCTGCCCCTTCCTCCACCGTTTATCTCTTAGGAGTTCTCTCTCTTTTTCCTGCGAATCTCCACCTTCACTGTCTTTATACACCTTCCCTTTCTCTTCGCTGGAATGAAGAATGAATCAGGAATTAACATGGAGCTCTGGGGAAAATTGTATACTTCACGTGTCAGATCCTGCCTCGAAAATGGCCTGGCAGGGGAAGGGAAATCCAGATGGCGGAAATATAATATCTTCGGGAGAATACACAGAAAGAGAGATACTGATATCTTAAGAATGAGCAATATGAATAGCTAGTTATATGTATGAAAGAAGTAGTTCCATCGAGTCATGCAGTGATAACGAAAAAATTGGCCATTGCGAAACCAGTATACTTCAAGCTAGGTTCAGATGTGCATCTGGAAGAAATATGGAAAGATTAATATGTGGTACTGTCTAGACATATAAGTGATTACGTAAGGACTACCAGAAACCCCCAACCTACGAAATATGAAGTTCATTTTATGTTGATAAACATGATTATAAATTAATATTTCCCCTAATCACCTTGCCCCAGCTACAGCCTTGTAGACTTGCAGAAGTGGTTTCTAAAGTACTATCAACAAGGGTTGTATTCCGCCGTTTAAAACTTAACCCAGGATCAAACCGTTGCATATAGAATGATCATCGAACATATCGTCGCTTCACCGGTAAAACGTCGTATTCCACAAAGCTCTTCCTATCCATTATTCTCCTTAAGACTGGTTACGCCTCCCAGCCACGTATGGATATGCAGCCCATCAGAACAATGTCCGTTGTGTTCGTTTTCCTATGCCGATGCGTAACCAAAAATGAACCTAACATGCATTATACAACAGGAGTGCGTAAATGCGTAAAGCAAGCATACATTCTTATAGTACGGTACAGTAAGGTTAATTTTCCTTTACAGAAGGGCATAGGAAAATGAACACAACAAAATTTGTTCTGATGGACTGCATAACCATATGTGGCTGGGAGGCGTGACCATTCTTAAGGAGAATAATCGATAGGAAGAGCTTTGTGGATTACAACCTTTTACCGGTGAAGCGACGATATGATAAAATAAGACTAATGTATTTGCTGATTATTATTATTATTATTATTATTATTATTATTATTATTATCATTATTATTATTATTATTATTATTATTATTATTATTATTATTACTAGTGCATCTGAGTGTTATGAAAGGTGTTGCTCATAGTATCAGTCGTGCTTCAATAGCACTTTCTGACCCAGTGAGGAAAGCAATGGCAAACTACCTCACTCCTCGTCTTGCCTAGTACGCCTCATTTTGGTGCTGCCATTGGTTTTTGCGGTTTCCTTACAACCGCATAACCTTTGGTGGTGCTATTTGAGGATCCAACCAGCCTCTGGGCTGATGACCTAACAGACAACAGATTATTGTTATTATTATTATTATTATTATTATTATTATTATTATTATTATTATTATTATTATTAAAGTATAATTTAAAAACTCTCCTAAAGGGTATTTGTATGTATAAATAGGTTGTCCTACCACCAAAGGCTCATTATTTGTGCACTGTATTCAACTGGGACTAGCATCGTTTCCCCTCACTTGTTCCGGATGGTTCCCTCCATCTCTCCATCAGACTTCTCTTCGGCAAATGTCAGTTTATCAAACGCTTAGCCTATGATGGTGATAGTTGTTTTAAAAATAATTAAACGTAATTTTTAGCCCCAATTAACACTTATCACAGGATAAGGGGAAAAGTTACAAGGCATAGAGATGTGAGTAAATAACGGACATGATAATAAACTCTTGGGAATTGTCCGTGTCGAGGAAGAAATTATTTACCTTTCGCGGAGAACTTTGCGGCTTAAGAAAAAATATCCACTGTTAAAAAGGAACTTCAACAATGAAGATTTGAATTTACGAATGCTATATTGTTGGTCTAGCATTGTGGTTCAGGTGGCAGCGCATCGTCTTCTCACCGCTGGGTTCGTTGGTTCAAATCCCGGTCACTCCACGTGCTGGAAAAAGCGGAGGCGGGACAGGTTTTTCTCCGCGTACTCCGGTTTTCCCTGTCATCTTTTATTCCAACAACACTCTCCAATATCATTTCATTTCATCGGTCAGTCATTAATCAATACCACAGCGGAGAGCGAGAGGCCTCGGCAGCCGGCACAATTCCTATGCTCGCCGCAAGATGAAGCTTCATTCATTCCATCCCTGACACAGTCTCTGACTGGAAAACAGGGTGTATGTTTGTTTTACCGTTAGTCTGTGGAACGTGATACCCTCACTCTTCAACAGGTGGCTCACTGTAAGCTAGCATTCCATGTGGTAGCTGACGACACCATCTAAGCTACAATTAAGACGTTTCTTGATACATCGTGTGTGTGTTGCGAAGTAACAGCAAGGTTGTAAGACGAAAAAGGGACGGAAAGTGGTAGAAGAAATAAAAAGTAATAATAAAATAAAATGAAAAGAAAGTGTGTAGAAAAAACAGAGTTTGAGTCGGTGTGTGGGGTGGTGGGAGGGATGGTCCACGTTATGAAAGTATGACATTTAACACAAGCTTGGAATGAACCATCTGGTGATGAGGAACATACGGATATGGAAAACACCGAAACGAAATAACAATAGTGAAAGGACAGGGAAGAGAACTACCTATGTAAATCCCTAACGGCTGGCAACTACGTATTACTTAACTGATAACCAGTGTCCCTGTTGATTCTAGACCTGTGGTGTTTAGTTCTTATTTCGTGCATGCCTAAAATGAAGCAGTCATTGTCACATTGATTTAATACTCGTTAAATCCTTAGTGGGAGTACTGCTCGGGTACAGAATCAAGGTGCGACAGTTATTATACGTTTAAAGTTGCTATTTCACTCGACTCCGCATTTCCTTCGACTAATTATCTCATCCGCCACGCATCAAATATCGAACAAATATCGAACAATCCAATTTACAGTTCGTGCCTGTTTCAACCAATCACGGTCGAACATCGCTTAACTATAATAGAAATGAGATTATCGCACCTTGTAGGCAACAGTTTCTAAATTATCGAAGACGATTCGCAATTTCCCCCGCTTTGCAGAACCTAACGCTTAATATCCACAGTGCAAGGCTGTGAATAAATCAAATATGGCGGCAATTACAAAGTGGTTTTCAGAAGTAACGTAATCACATTAGCACGCAATAAATTAAATTAAATAATATTAATATAAAATATCTATGCTATTTTACTGTAATTGTATTAGTATTGTTTATTAAATAATTCTTTCTTCCTTTCTTAATCCGCGAGGGATCCAACTTCTACCATCTCAAGAAGAGTGTCCTGGAGCGTAAGACTTTGGGTCGGGGGATATAACTTGGGTGGAGGATAAGTACCTCGCCCAGGCGGCCTCACCTGCTATGCTAAACAGTGGCCTTGTGGGGGGGGGGAATTGGGAAGTACGGACCGGATAGACAAGGAAGAGGAACGAAGCGGTCGTGGCCTTAAGTTAGGTACCATCTCAGCATCAATCAATCAATCAATCAATCAATCAATCAATCAATCAATCAATCAATCAATCAATCAATCAATCAATCAATCAATCAATCAATCAATCAATCAATCAATCAATCAATCAATCAATCAATCAATCAATCAATCAATCAATCAATCAATCAATCAATCAACAATCAATCAATCAATCCTGATCTGCATTTAGGGCAGTCGCCCAGGTGGCGGATTCCCTATCTGTTGCATTCCTAGCCTTTTCCTAAATGATTTCAAAGAAATTGGAAATTAATTGAACATCTCCCTTGGTAAATTATTCCAATCCCTAACTCCCCTTCCTATAAATGAATATTTGCCTCAGTTTGTCCTCTTGAATTCCAAATTTACCTTTATATTGTGATCTTTCCTACTTTTATAAACGCCACTCAAACTTATTCGTCTACTAATGTCATTCCACGCCATCTCTCCACTGACAGTTCGGAACATACCATTTAGTCGAGCAGCTCTTCTTCTTTCTCTCAATTCTTCCCAACCCAAACATTGCAACATTTTTGTAACTCTACTCTTTTGTCGGAAATCACCCAGAACAAATCGAGCTGCTTTTCTTTGGATTTTTCCAGTACTTGAATCAGGTAATCCTGGTGAGGGTCCCATACACTGGAACCATACTCTAGTTGGGGTCTTACCAGAGACTTGTATGCACTCTCCTTTATATCCTTACTGTAACCCCTAAACACCCTCATAACCATGGGCAGAGATCTGTACCCTTTATTTACAATCCCATTTATGTGATTACCCCAATGAAGATCTTTCCTTATATTAACACCTACTGTAGATACTTACAATGATCCCAAAAAAGGAACTTTCACCCCATCAACGCAGTAGTTAAAACTGAGAGGACTTTTCCTATTTGTGAAACTCACAACCTGACTTTTAACCCCGTTTATCAACATACCATTGCCTGCTGTCCATCTCACAATATTTTCGAGGTCATTTTGCAGCTGCTCACAATCTTGTAACTTATTTATCACTCTATAGATAATAACATCATCCGCAAAAAGCCTTACCTCCGATTCCACTCCTTTACTCATATCATTTATATATATATAAGAAAACATAAAGGTCCGATAATACGGCC
The DNA here is from genome assembly GCF_040414725.1 of Anabrus simplex. Classification (NCBI taxonomy): domain Eukaryota; kingdom Metazoa; phylum Arthropoda; class Insecta; order Orthoptera; family Tettigoniidae; genus Anabrus; species Anabrus simplex. The sequence continues at coordinate 1,678,297,262 of NC_090265.1, forward strand.
TTGAGGAATTCCCCTCTTAATTATTACAGGGTCACATAAAGCTTCACCTACTCTAATTTTCTGAGATGCATTTTCTAGAAATATAGCAGCCCATTCAGTCACTCTTTTGTCTAGTCCAATTGCACTCATTTTTGCCAGTAGTCTCCCATGATCCACCCTATCAAATGCTTTAGACAGGTCAATCGCGATACACTCCATTTGACCTCCTGAATCCAAGATATCTGCTATATCTTGCTGGAATCCTACAAGTTGAGCTTCAGTGGAATAACCTTTCCTAAAACCGAATTGTCTTCTATCGAACCAGTTATTAATTTCACAAACATGTCTAATATAATAAGAAAGAATGCCTTCCCAAAGCTTACATACAATGCATGTCAAACTTACTGGCCTGTAATTTTCAGCTTTATGTCTATCACCCTTTCCTTTATACACAGGGGCTACTATAGCAACTCTCCATTCATCTGGTATAGCTCCTCCGACCAAACAATAATCAAATAAGTACTTCAGATATGGTACTATATCCCAACCCATTGTCTTTAGCATATCCCCAGAAATCTGATCAATTCCAGCCGCTTTTCTAGTTTTCAACTTTTGTATCTTATTGTAAATGTCATTTTTATCATATGTACATTTTAATACTTCATTGGCCTTAGTCTCCTCCTCTATCTCGACATTATCCTTGTAACCAACAATCTTTCCATACTGCTGACTGAATACTTCTGCCTTTTGAAGATCCTCACATACACACTCCCCTTGTTCATTAATTATTCCTGGAATGTCCTTCTTGGAACCTGTTCCTGCCTTAAAATACCTATACATACCCTTCCATTTTTCACTAAAATTTGTATGACTGCCAATTATGCTTGCCATCATGTTATCCTTAGCTGCCTTCTTTGCTTGATTCAATTTCCTAGTAAGTTCCTTCAATTTCTCCTTACTTCCACTGCCATTTCTAACTCTATTTCTTTCCAGTCTGCACCTCCTTCTTAGTCTCTTTATTTCTCTATTATAATAAGGTGGGTCTTTACCATTCCTTACCACCCTTAAAGGTACAAACATTCCTCAACAATTTCTTTAAATCCATCCCAGAGTCTGTTTACATTTTTATTTACCGTTTTCCACCCATCATAGTTACTTTTTAAAAACTGCCTCATGCCTTCTTTATCAGCCATATGGCCTAACAGTCCTACTTTTCAGACCTTCCTTTCTATCACATTTATTTTTTGACTGGGGGAGAAGTGGGAAACCACGGAAATCTACTTCGAGGATGGCTGAGGTGGGAATCGAACCCCCTCTACTCAGTAGACCTCAGAAGGCTAAGTGGACCCCGTTTCCATCCCTCTTATCACATTTATAATAGCGTGGCAGAGCGGGGAATGAAATCTGGGACTCAGGAGCGTGACAGATAATCACACTAAACAACTACAACACAGAGGCGGACTTCCTAAATATTTCATTAATCAATCAATCAATCAATCAATCAATCAATCAATCAATCAATCAATCAATCAATCAATCAATCAATCAATCAATCAATCAATCAATCAATCAAACACCACTGATCTGCATTTAGGGCAGTCGCCTAGGTGTCAGAATCCCTTGATAATATTTACCTAGTCTATTCTTAAATAAGTGCAAAGAATTTGGATATTAATTGAACATCTCCCTCGGTAAATTATTTCAATCCCTAACTCCTTTTCCTATAAACGGATATTTGTCCCATTTTTTCTTTTGAATTCCAACTTTGTCTTCATATTGTGATCATCCCCACATTTAAAAACACCACTCAAACGTATTCGTCTATTAATGCCATTCCACGCCATCTCTATACTGACAGCTAGGAACATACCACTTAATTGAGTAGCTCCTCCCCTACTTCCAAATTTTCCAAGCCCATACTTTGCAACTGTTCTGTGACGTTACTCTTTTGTCGGAAATCACCCATAAAAATCGAGCTGCTTTCCTTTGGATATTTTACAGTTCTCGAATCAGGAGTTCCTGGTAAGAGTCCCATACACTGGAGCCATACTCTAGATGGGGTCTTACCAGAGACTTATAAGCCCACTCCTTTACATCCTTCCTACAACGCCTAAATACCCTCATAAGCATGTGCGGACGTCTGTACCTTTTATTTACAATCCCATTGATGCAATTACACCAAATGAGATCTCTCAGGGCCGATCACCTTCGACGTTAGGCCCCTTAAAACAACAAGCATCATCAAGCATCATCATGAGATCTCTCGTCATATTAACACATAGGTAATTTTATCATGTAATTTCCCTGCTTCGCGTTCGTTAAATATTGTCAGTTAAGTAAAACACACCCCTTATATTATCTTTGATAATTCCTTTCTTGGAACTGATGATCAGGTAGAATTTCAACTTAAAATAACAGACCCCACCACCATCAACCAATTTTGGTGAAGTTAATTTGGAAACACCGTTATATATTCGATTTACTGGGGAAATTTCATTTCTTGAGATAACTCCCTCCTCCTTCGCGTTCTTCTCCAAAACCTCACCTCATTTTACTGACAATTTGAACCCATAACGCTGTTGTAGCTTGGGAATTCCTGCGTACCAGATCAACATTTGAAATCTGATAAGGGAGCCGAACATTTCCTCAGACCTCTCCATTCTCTGCTTTTATGTCGCTGACAATGCCGGACCCATATGGAGATTTTATTGACGTCGCTTTGTTTTCTTTTACGACACCATACTGTGCCCTTTTATTTCTCCCACCAGATGTATTTCCATAGCTGTTGCGTCCTACATAAAACGTTTGCTCGTCCAAAGGGCACATTGATCTGACAGAAAAGGCGTGCATGTTGCCTCCATGAACGAAATGCTTTGTGTGATTCCTAATAGTTATTACTGGACTAACAATGAGGTCAATGGTAAATAGTCAAACTTATTGTCCCCATAGCGTATATCGTAAATATTACATGCAGTGTGACAGTGATGTAATTATGATATAACAATCTACAAATGGACAACAAAAGTGGTTCGATTTCGAAGATGTTACATAAGAATTCATTTGATTTTAAAATCCGGCTTTTTTCAAGTTTGATATAAATCCACTTTTGTATGTAAATATATTCCCAATATCAAATGAAACTTTCAAAGCAAGTGGTGATAGAGTATTTTGATGGTTCTATACATTAGTCATTTAAAAATGAAGTTTGCTCATGATAATAAATTTTTGTACATGAAATGTTGAAGAAGAAATGTCAAAATTTGTGTAAGCGTGTTGAAAATATATATTTTATCTCACCAAGTACAGGGAGTATAAATTAAGATTTTATAGAGGAGTGCCAAGGCACAGGAGCAAAGAGAATTGGTGACAGCGAGCGCAGTGCCTACAATGGCGAGCGTACGTAGTCGTCTCATGAAGTGGTATGATTACGCGTATATAAACTAAACGAAAATGAAATTGCCAGCTATATACATGCTTAGTTCAAATAAACAAATAAATAAATAAATAAATAAATAAATAAATAAATAACGAATTGGATTTACGTGCCATCAACTAAATTAACGGATTTTGGATTCCACGATGTGCCGAAAACTTATCCCACAGGACTTCTTTTACGATCCAGTAATTCTACCGACAAAAGGCGCCGACGAATTTGAGCACCTTCAGATACCAGCCGACTGAGCTAGGATCGAACCTGCAAATAAATAAATAAATAAATAGATAAATAAATAAATAAATAAATAAATAAATAAATAAATAAATAATTCAAAATAAACTAATAATGCAAACTGAATTCGCCACTGAATGAGTCCGGTAAGATCGTAAATATAACAATTTGGTTGCATTACGTGCTGACGAATGTGAAATACCAGTTTCCGGAGTTACTCTTATGGGAACTGACTTGTAGTGATGCCTGTGTATCTTCTAATTTCTCCCGTGTGAGAGCTGTTCTCCTTTTACGTTTTCTGTTATTAATTACGTAACCAGTACTACGGCACTTGTGAACGTGTTGTTGCACGTAACGAGTTGTTGCACATAACGTTTTGATGGTGTCTATATCAATCAATCACTACTGATCTGCATTTAGGGCACTCGCCCAAGTGGCAGATTCGCTATCTGTTGTTTTCCTAGCCTTTTCTTAAATGATCGCAAAGAAATTGGAAATTTATTGAACATCTCCCTTGGTAAGTTATTCCAATCCCTAACTCACCTTCCTATAAACGAATATTTGCCCCAATTTTTCCTCTTGAATTCCAACTTTATCTTCATATTTTGATCTTTCCTACTTTTAAAGACACCATCCAAACTTATTCGTCTACTGATGTCCTTCCACGCCATCTCTCCACTGACAGCTCGGAACATACCACTTAGTCGAGCAGCTCGTCTCCTTTCTACCAAGTCTTCCCAGCCCAAACTTTCAACATTTTTGTAACGCTACTCTTCTGTCGGAAATCGCCCAGAACGAATCGAGCTGCTTTTCTTTGGATTTTTTCCAGTTCCTGAATCAAGTAATCCTGGTAAGGGTCCCATACACTGGAACCATACTCAAGTTGAGGTCTCACCAGAGATAAATATCCTCTCTCCTTTACATCCTTACTACAACCCCCAAATACTCTCATAACAGTGTGCAGAGATCTGTACCCTTTATTTACAATCATATTTATGTGATTACCCCAATGAAGATCTTTCCTTATATTTATACCTTAGGTATTTATAATGATCCCCAAAGGGAACCTTCACCCCATGAACACAGTAATTAAAACTGAGAGGACTTTTCCTATTTGTGAAACTCACAACCTGACTTTTATCCCCGTTTATCATCATACTATTGCCTACTGTCCATCGCACAGCATTATCGAGGTCATTTTGCACTTGCTCACAATCTTGTAACTTATTTATTACTCTGTACAGAATAACCTCATCCGCGAAAAGCCTTATCTCTGATTCCACTTCTTTACACATATAATTGATATATATATAAGAAAACATGAAGGTCCAATAATACTGCCTTGAGGAATTCCCCTCTTAATTTTTACAGGGACAGATAAAGCTTCAACTACTCTAATTCTCTGAGCTCTATTTTCTAGAAACAGAGCCACCCATTCAGTCACTCTTTTGTCAAGTCCAATTGCACTCATTTTTGCCAGTAGTCTCCCATGATCTACACCAGGGCCTCTCAAACGCCCAAAATCTCACGCGTGCAGATAGAGGCGCAAGAGCACCGTGCACTGTGCATCGCTGCCGCTCGGCATGGCTCGGATCAACGCTTCCTCTCTGCGCTACTCGGCTAAGCTCGGCTCAACTCGTCTATGCTCGGCTCAAGTCAGCCTGGATTTGGAGCGCTACGGCGCAAGTGGGGCAGAGGGAGACAGGCGGAGCGAGCGAGATAGGCGTGAGGAAAGAGAGAGACAGCGCTATTGCTCCAAATCGACGAGTGGGGGGTCTGCACTCTGGTCAACCAAGCCAAGTCGTCTCTTGCACCGTGCACAGTGCATGCACCACGCGCATGCACCCTGAGAGGCCCTGATCTACACTATCAAATGCCTTAGATAAGTCAATCGCGATACAGTCCAATTGACCTCCTGAATCAAGGATATCTTGCTGGAATCCTACAAGTTGGGCTTCAGTGGAATAACCTTTCCTAAACCCAAACTGCCTTCTGTCAAACCAGCTATTAATTTCGCAAACGTGTCTTATATAATCAGAAAGAATGCTTACATACAATGCATGTCAAACTGACTGGCCTGTAATTTTCAGCTTGATGCCTATCACCCTTTCCTTTGATGATGATGCTTGTTGTTTTAAGGGGACTAACATCGAAGGTCATCGGCCCCCCTTTCCTTTATACACAGGGCTACTATAGCGACTGTCCATTCATTTGGTAAAGTTCCTTCACGCAAACAAAAATCAAACAAGCTGTAGAACTTGGAAAACTGGGCGAGTTTGTCGTGCGGTTAGGGCCACGCAACTGTGAGCTTGCATCCGGGAGGTAGTGGGTTCTAACCCCACTGTCGGCACCACCGAAGATAATTTTCCGTGATTTCCCATTTTCACACCAGGAAAATGGTGAGGCTCTACTTTCATTAAGGCCATGGCCTCTTCCTTCCCACTCCTAGACCTTTCCTCTCCCATCGTAGCCGTAAAACGTATCTGTGTCGTTGCGACGTAAAGCTAATTGTAAAAAAAGCTGGGAATCTATCTACAAAATTTTCAAAGGGACCTTTTAAATGGCTTCATCTTCTTGTGCAAATAGCAATCGTCCAAAAATATTATCTGTGCTGTAGTGTACTAGCTATCGCGATAACATCCTACAACACACGTTGAAAAAATTCAGAGTACGCTTTCCAAATAGTTAAAGTAGAGTTTATGGTTGTTTTCCGTGAAAATGATGGAGTAGTTAATTTTAAAGTAGAGGAAGTACTTGAGGTTCATATGGAAGGATACGAGTACCAGCTCTTGGTAATGAGTTCGTGTGGGATGAATGGATGAGGATAAGGTGCCTGGAAAAAGTACTGAATTTTTATTTTTCAAGTTATGCCAAGTTAAACTACTGTTGAATTAAATTACTGTCCTCGGCAGCCTGGATATGATTCTCCGTGGTTTTCCATTTTCACACCAGGTAAATGCTGGGGCGGAACATTTAATAAGGCCACAGCTGCTACCTTATTAACCCTTTCCCATCATCCTGTCACCGCAAATCTTCGAAGTTTTAGTGCGACGTCAAACAAGTAACGAAAGAAAAGTATGGTTCACTAAGTAGCCGAAGGAAAAATTCATTTCAATTAAACTACGAATGTAATGTAAAGTGTACATTCAATGAATCTGCGGTTCTAGGTAGGCGAGTAGAGAAAGGCTTAATGTGACTCATTTTTAAGTTCCCAACTTGAGTACGGCTCAGTTATGTAGAACCCATTGACCACGAAGAACATTACTCGTATCGTGAACGCTCAAAACAGGTTTCTGAAATAAATTCATGACTTATAACACTTTCTCAATGTTCATAAATTTTTCAAGTATACTCAAGGAACACGGTGTAAACACCTTGCGCCACAGACAAAACTAAAGATATTTGTATTTCTTGTATAAAATAACTTTGTAAAATTGATAACTCAAAAATAAACTATACACCACTGATACTAAGTTTACCTAGACATATCTTCGTTCTCTCAAAGGCTAAAGCTAAAATAGATACGAACTCACCTCTTAATGTAACTATGAGACCTTACAATAATATTCATCCATACGTTAATAATTTTGTACGAAAGAGGCTACGTTTAGCTTTTCATGTCACACTGTGCTCCTCAATATTATTTAATAGATATGAAGAAGGTAAAAATAATTAGCGTAAACATCGTAAATCATATCGTCTTTCCACCGGTAAAACGTTGTATTCCACAAAGCTATTCCTATCCATTATTTTCCTTAAGACTGGTCACGCCTCCCAGCCACATATGGATATGCAATCCATCAGAACAATGTCCGTTGTGTTCGTTGTCCTAAGCCGACCAGTAAACGAAAATGAACCTTACATGCATTATGCACTACGAGTGCGTAAATACGTAATGCAAACATACATTCCTATAGTACGGTACCGTAAGGTTAATTTTCCTTTACACGTGGCCATAGGAAAATGAATACAACAAAATATAATATATCGTCGTTGCCGGGACAAAACCTCCTATGTGAAATATTTTAGCTTAGAATTGTGGCCGGTAAGGTTCTGTCATCTTAGGTGTAATATTGTGTGAATATTGTCAAGACATTTTCGCTCTTCATAACGTATGTGCTGCGGGTCAGTATACCTCCAAAAATATTATCACATAGGAGGTTATCTCCCGGCAACGACGATATCTCAAGTAAAATATGCTGTTGTGATATTGTGGTGTAATATTAATTGTCACGCTTCACGTTCTTTTAATTTGACTTGTGTGTCACTAAAAAATAATTCGAGAAATAATCTACTTAACGCTTTTCTCGTACATATGTTTTGTTAATAAAGAATCCATACTTTCTAGAGTCGACTTAGTCAAATAGGACATAAAAAACTTTCCAGTCTGTCAAACACACAAAATTTCAATAAAAATTATAACACTATACGAAAACATAGCTGTAAAACTCCACACTACTGCACTACTTATACAGGTATGTTTATAGTGTTATAATTTTTATTTAAATGTTGCTTGCTTGACAGACTAGAAAGTTTCTGTGCTCTATCATACATATATGTAACCACTGTTATTGGTTTTACGTCCTAATAACTACTTTTATGGATTTAGGAAACACCGAGATGCTGAAATTTTGTCTCGCAGGGTTTATTTAACTTGCCAGTAAATCTACCAATATGAGGTTGACGTATTGGAGCACGTTTAAACACCTCAGGACTGAGCCAAGATCGAACCTGAAAATTGGGCTCAGGAGGCAAGTGCTCTACCTCCGAGTTACTCAGCCCGGCTCATTACATATAAAAATAACCAGTAATTATCCTTATGTAGCATACAACGAACTTCTCCTAAATCTTCAAATAGAAAGCCTGGGATTGAGGAGAAAAAAGGATGACGTGGAGTTTCTGCACAAAACTATAAATTCTATTATTGACGACCCTTACCATTTTGAGCTTCCACGTTCCCCGCTATAACGCAAGGACAAGTGTAACGTTTCAGAATAAGAAAGTCAGAACAACCGCTAACAAAAATTCCCCACTGTGCAGGCTACGCAATGTCTACAACAGAAAAAAAATTATTTAGACTTCTGTGTACCTCTAGACCTATTTCTACAACAATTCACCATCTCAGTGAAAACTCCTTAAAGAACTTGCAAAGCTGATTTTAACCACAGAATCTACATCAAACATTCTACATTAAGCTCTGTCACACAAATATTATCATAAGTGTTAGAACTAGAGGAAATTAATAGTGCAGCTAAGAAAATACGGTTTTTACTTTTATTTGACTCTCTATTGTAAAGATTAAATTAGATTAGACATGAAATAATGTTTATCTTTCATTGTAAATATAATATTACAAGTTTAGATATTAGGTTATTAGACTGATTTGGAGCATTGAAAAGTAAAGACATGTACAATTGCCACTGTAATTGGGATTAGAAATGCTGTGGTGCGCAGTAAATAAATAAATAAATAAATAAATAAATAAATAAATAAATAAATAAATAAATAAATAAATAAATAAATATATTGCGGTTTAAGAATCAGTACCACGTATCTGACAATGCTCTTCCTACCGATTATTTTCCTTAAGGCTGATCACGCCTCCCTGCCACATTTGGATATGCAGTCCATCACAACAATTATCATTGTGTTAATTTTCCTACGTGGGCTTGTAATAGAAAATGAACCCTAAATACATTATACTTTAGGAGTGCGTAAATACCTCAAGCAAACGTACAACCCTACAGTACGGTAAGGTTCATTTTCCTTTACACATAAGCATACGAATATGACACAACGAAAATTGTTCTGATGGACTGCGTACCCATATGCGGCTGAGAGACATGACCAGTCTTAAGGAGAATAATGGATAGTAAGACCATTGTCAGATACGTGGTATTGTTTCTTAACCCGCGATATGTAATCATTGTCGTGAGCATTGCAACTGGAACTCATGGCCTGTTATGTTCAAAAAATATATATATATACATGAGTTAATGTCCAGAGCCTTTTACACCGAGGGATGGACAATTTACAGAGTTAACATACATAGTGTTCATGCTCCTATACATTTCTCAGTTCTTTTCACCGCATAGTTAACATCAGAATAATAATTTTGGAGTTTATTACACCGTCATTGGTTTTATTAAAGCCCAGTCGTTGTGAATGAGCGAGTAATACGGACGTAGCTGCTAGAAGGACATTAAATCCTTCCAGCAGGCAGTGATCCTTCTGGAAATACGAAGCAAGTCTGACACTCCCATTACGTATAAGCTGCTGATGTCCACTACAAGTCAGCTTATGAGCTACGACGGCTCACACCAAGCCTCAAGGTAACATCTCCCGTCTGCAACATACACAGCCATCTAGAGTTTGTTGGCATATTAATGTAAATCTGTGTGAATGGCTCACTGGCATACCAAGGCCCTGGGGGAAAATTCTACTTACGATCTATGTTTCATGTCTGTTATCAACATTCTTCCATGGCAAATGCCATTCACATTTCTCCATCTAGTGACTGTCCAGTGGACGAAGTATTTTAGTATCGGAGTGACACCGAGCAGTTATAGGTTGAAACAGAGCTCTGTATTTGGGAGCAGTGGGCTGATCTCACGGTTGACTGTCCTGATATTGGTTCACCATGACTTTTCATTCTCCTCACAAAGGGGAATGTGTGGACAGCACTTTTATAGCCCACACCCGCTCTCTTTCCACCTTCTACGTTTCTCAATTCACAGTAACACATCTCTTGGCCTGCAGGAGAGCGTCACTCTCTAAAAGACCAGATGTATCTCATCAGAGTACGGAATGAATACTTCTAATATTAGAAGTGATATAGTAACGTATTCAATCAAGGAAATGCAACTTATTTCACAAATTACTCATACGTTTTGCACAAAAGATTACTCGGAAGTGCAATTGAACTCCTTACAGGCACCAAGACCACCATGTTCATAAATAGAGACTGAAAGTTCAGACACTAATACACTTTATTAAAAAATGCTATTTGTTCGGGGCGTCGACCTATGAAGATCTTGCACCATACGTGAGGAAGCTGCTTGTATTATGTAAATGGCGGAAGTGTAAAGTGTTGAATGTGAGGAAAGAAATGTTAAGGACGACACCAACACCCAGTCCCCGGGCCAGGGATATTCGTCATTTAAAATTAAACCCCTGACCCAGCCGGGAATGGAACCTGGGGCCGCCGGGTGACAGGCGGACGCATTGTCCCCTACACCGTGGGGCCGGACTTAGGCAGTAATAGAATGCAAACTAATTTGGCTGGTAGGAATTGTCTAGCCCGCTCTTCCATAAAGTAGCGAGAGTAACATTACCTTAAGGGATTCTAACAGGCCGGGTCCCTATGTTTATGCAAATCTCATTGCAGAATTGTTGTCCGGGCTAGAGTATACTTGTTACTCTAAACATCCGATCTCTATTGATAAATTTACTATCCAGTATGAACAGCGCACTTAATTGTGCAAATTTGGCTATAATCCTAATTACACTTCCAACTTCAGATGGGACTCCCACAGAAATAAATGCTGTTGGCAGGAAGAACACGTGTCCTTGAAAGACTAGAGATAGGGAGTTCATATTCACAGGACATGCGTGACATTTGAACTATGTCAGCCCTCAGGTTCAAGGTCCACATCGATATCTCGGCGCACCACCACCGACTGGTAAAATGTGCCTGCGGCTCTCGTTGTCGCTATAAACCGAAGGTAATGGATCAGTGTGACTTGAGCAGACGTGCAGTATGCCTCGTGGATGTATGCGAGAACCGTACCGTCAAAAGAGTGAGTTTGAAAGAGGGCGCATTATTGGCATGAGAGAATGTGATGCATCCATCCAGGAAATTGCTGCTCGTGTGTGACGATGTGCGTCGGCAAGCAACGGGTGTGTACAGAATGGTTCACAGAAGGCCGTAGAACACGACGAGATGTGTCAGGTCGCACCACCCAGAACACCCCTCTGAGAAGATCGACACCTCATCCGAATGGCACTGCAGGACAGATCTGCGTCCTCCGCGGCTCTGGTGCAACAGTAGAAAAGTAAAACACATCCTACACTATCAGGAGTGACAGTCCACCTACATTTGACTAAACTGATGAAAATGCTAGACTGCAATGGTGTACGGAACGACGTCACTGGGGACAGGAATGGCAGCAGGTAATGTTTTCGGACGAATTCAGGTTTGAAAATGATGGCCGCATTTTGGTTCGCCGCAGACAGGGGGAGAGGCATCACATTGACTGTATTCGCATTGGGTACAATCACAAATCCCAGTTGGTGCGTGTTCTGGGCACTGTGACCAGTTTGACCTACGTGAATAACATCCTGCGACCCGTACCTGTACCATTTCTGCACGACACCCCAGACGCCACATTTCAGCAGGATAATGCGTAACCACAAGTTGCTGCACGAGCACGTGCCTTCTTGATGTCACAGGATGTCAGACTGGTGCCCAGGCCCGCGCGATCACCGGACTTGTCGCCAATCGAAAATGTGTGGGAAATGGTGAAACGACGGGTGCGGCGCTCTGACACATTGCCTACCACCAAAGATGAGCCAGGTGAATGCAGCTAGGAGGGCTATACCCCAGGACGTCATTCGCGCCTTATAAGCCTGCGTCCTAGGCTATAGCCATCCATGCTGCATTCACTAGGCAACAGGACACATGCTGAACCTAGGTGACTGATCGTTTATGCAGAACATACTAATGAACATGTCCTGTGAATATGAACTTCCTATCTCTAGTCTTTCAAGGTGTTCTATTTTTATGAACATGAGTATATATTATCCTCGACAACACTCGTACATAAAAATATGATGTCATTGATATTTATTTCCAGAAAGCCTTATTCCTTGGTTTTATGTAGAGTCGACAAAGCTATAAGGCTGCAATCGGTGGCGTTTGATGGTTTTTGAGTATGGCAAATCATTTGACATAAGAATGTCTTGTGGCTGGGAGACACTTAATATTAACGATACAAAATGCTTGATTGGGTTTTACTAAGCAACCTGGTAGGCTGTGATATATTGATGGATGGCCATGACTAATTGATATATAGAAAGCTCATTTGACATAAACATATTTTATACTCGACAATGCCGAAATATAAATATTATATGCCGGAGAAGTGAATCTAAATGAGGCTCATTATACACTTACTGACAGAGCAAATGCAACACCAAGGAGGAGTGGTTCGAAAGGGATGAAAGTTGGGGAAAAAACAGAGACGGCACGGACGAATAATTGATGTTTATTTCAAACCGATATGCAGGTTACACAATGCGCACGGCATCGACTCAGTAGGATGTAGGACCACCGCGAGCGGCGATGCACGCAGAAACACGTCGAGGTACACAGTCAATAAGAGTGCGGATGGTTCTCCATTCTCTGTCAACCATTTGCCACAGTTGGTCGTCCGTACGAGGCTGGAGCAGAGTTTGCAAACGGCGTCCAATGAGATCCCACACGTGTTCGATTGGTGAGAGATACGGAGAGTACGCTGGCCACGGAAGCATCTGTACACCTCGTAGAGCCTGTTGGGAGATGCGAGCAGTGTGTGGGCGGGCATTATCCTGCTGAAACAGAGCATTGGGCAGCCCCTGAAGGTACGGGAGTGCCACCGGCCGCAGCACATGCTGCACGTAGCGGTGGGCATTTAACGTGCCTTGAATACGCACTAGAGGTGACGTGGAATCATACGCAATAGCACCCCAAACCATGATGCCGCGTTGTCTAGCGGTAGGGCGCTCCACAGTTACTGCCGGATTTGACCTTTCTCTACGCCGACGCCACACTCGTCTGCGGTGACTATCACTGACAGAACAGAAGCGTGACTCATCGGAGAACACGACGTTCCGCCATTCCCTCATCCAAGTCGCTCTAGCCCGGCACCATGCCAGGCGTGCACGTCTATGCTGTGGAGTCAATGGTAGTCTTCTGAGCGGACGCCGGGAGTGCAGGCCTCCTTCAACCAATCGACGGGAAATTGTTCTGGTCGATATTGGAACAGCCAGGGTGTCTTGCACATGCTGAAGAATGGCGGTTGGCGTGGCGTGCGGGGCTGCCACCGCTTGGCGGCGGATGCGCCGATCCTCGCGTGCTGACGTCACTCGGGCTGCGCCTGGACTCCTCGCACGTGCCACATGTCCCTGCGCCAACCATCTTCGCCACAGGCGCTGCACCGTGGACACATCCCTATGGGTATCGGCTGCGATTTGACGAAGCGACCAACCTGCCCTTCTCAGCCCGATCACCATACCCCTCGTAAAGTCGTCTGTCTGCTGGAAATGCCTCCGTTGAGGGCGGCCTGGCATTCTTAGCTATACACGTGTCCTGTGGCACACGACAACACGTTCTACAATGACTGTCGGCTGAGAAATCACGGTACGAAGTGGGCCATTCGCCAACGCCGTGTCCCATTTATCGTTCGCTACGTGCGCAGCACAGCGGCGCATTTCACATCATGAGCATACCTCAGTGACGTCAGTCTACCCTGCAATTGGCATAAAGTTCTGACCACTCCTTCTTGGTGTTGCATTTGCTCTGTCTGTCAGTCAGTGTAGTTCAAGTTTCATTATGATACAGGTTCTCCACGAATCATAGTTCATATTTTCATTATGATACACGTTATCCACCAATCAGAGTTCAGATTTTCATTATTATACAACTGTTTGACCAATTAGGTAAGGATAACAAAATCAAACAAATCGGACACACATATTAACATCAATGCACCTTCTACTTCCAATATCCCACAACCACACGGAACATTCCTGCAAATTCACTTCACCAACCGCACAATAAACAATTTGTATTTGAAATGAAGCTAGGTTATGATAACCTTTTATCAAAGCCTTGAAAACATGTGACATTGTCAAGGTCTCTGATCCACTCACGGGAAATCAATAACCCAGCGCAGACACTCTGCGCTTTGTTCGGTAAATTCTACTGTCAAGCGACATCTCGACAGAAATTTATGAATATTCAAAATATAGAGATATAATTATCGTCGAGCATAAACAGTCGTATGGAAATTATAAAACTGGATTAATAATAATAATGTTATTTGTTTTACGTCCCACTAACTACTTTTTAAGGTCTTCGGAGACGCCGAGGTGCTGGAATTTAGTCCCGCAGGAGTTCTTTTACGTGCCAGTAAATCTACCGACACGAGGCTGTCGTATTTGAGCACCTTCAAATACCACCGGACTGAGCCAGGATCGAACCTGCCAAGTTGGGGTTAGAAGGCCAGCGCCTTAACCGTCTGAGCCACTCAGCCCGGCTAAAATTGGATTCGTTCGTTTTGTAAACATACTCCTGTCTTAATTATTGCCATTATAGACGTGTTGCATAATGTACTATTATGAATGGGGTTCATGTGAAAATTTGCGTCATGAAAATAGCGATACGAAAATTTGTGACGCAATGTCACCTAGCAACCGTGCAGGCTGTGATGTGAATTATTGTTGGATGACCATGACTGAGAGATATGTCGAAGGCTCTTTTATCAAAGGGGTCTCATCTCATCATTCTACGGAGAACAGATTATTCCATTCGTGGCAGTCTTATAAGATCTGAGTCAGTTTCCCCCTTTCAATGCACTGAATCCTACACTTGTCGACTCCAAATTCCACACACATGTCTCTCAAAAACTATTCATTAGGTGCAAATAAACTGATCGCTCGAAATTTGAGTTGCATTTATTGAAAGATACGTATGATCATTTGACTTACCCAAATCAAAATTTGTTACTTTCCTAATCAGCTGGTACTGTAAACCAACAAAAATAGTCATGCAAGGAGTGGAAAGTCCTCTCTTCATGTGAAATAGAAATTTACTCGTTGAAGTGAAGTTATGTTCAGTTTAGATAACACCGATCGTGTAATTTTTCTCGCCACTTATTTTGATAATCCCCGTCGAAATAGTAGGAGGAATGTCTTGCGAAGCATGGAATAAAGGCAGGTTTATTAGTGCAATTATTACAATATCATTTTCCTTTAAATTTAGTCATTAAATAATGCCAAATGAATTTAATCCCACCATTCAGACACCTGACACAAAATGGTGTGAAAATGGGAAAACACGCAAAATCGTCTTCAGGGCTGCCGACAGTGGGGTTCGTACCCACTATCGTTCGAATGCAAGCTTACAGCTACGTGCAACTTGCTCGGTAGTTGAAAAATACTCCATACATCAGGAAATAGTAACAAATGGAAACTTTCCTCCTTCTATACGACTTTAGAGATGAAATTTTTACCGTAGGACTCGCTTGAATTTAAACCCTATTCGTCTCGATGACAGTATCTAACCTGCTGCGATTTTGACTTCCCTCAGTAATTCTCCTTCCTTCCAATTAACAAAGTAATGAATTTTAAACAATACTAGTACATAAGCCTGTCTTCCACAGTCGAAATTACTATATATAAATTATTCGTAAATTCTAAATGGACTATTAATATATCTTATGAATAAAAATTACAGTTTCCAGACTCTACATCGTATTCTAATGAAATTACAACAGGCATCGCAGTATTTCCTTACAATCCACGTTGATTCAAGTTGTAGCTCGGAGATTTACTGTGATGTTTATGGATCTGTGTATTCTTAAGAAAACCGAATGCATCTGTCAAAAACGAATCACCATCAGCAGCTCAGTCCGTATGAGCACTGCGAAGGGGTTTGGAATTTAATCCAGGCTTTCGGCAAGTATTTACTGATTAGAAATTGCCTTAACACCACCTGCACTATGATGCCGCCCAACATTCTCATACCGGGCGAGTTGGCCGTGTGCGTAGAGGCGCGCGGCTGTGAGCTTGCATCCGGGAGATAGTAGGTTCGAATCCCACTATCGGCAGCCCTGAAGATGGTTTTCCGTGGTTTCCCATTTTCACACCAGGCAAATGCTGGGGCTGTACCTTAATTAAGGCCACGGCCGCTTCCTTCCAACTCCTAGACCTTTCCTATCCCATCGTCGCCATAAGACCTATCTGTGTCGGTGCGACGTAAAGCTCCTAGCAAGAAGAAGAACATTCTCATGATGACAATATTTTCAACGAACTGGACTCGCACTCAAATCGAAAGACCTGCACCTGGCGAGCCGAACATGTCCTCGGACACTCCCGGCACTAAAAGCCATACGCCATTTCATTTTACCATGGTGTCAGACCATATAGATTTGACTCATTGACGATCATGACCGCAAGGTGGGCTGCTCTATTTCGTTCTTATCGATAGAGATAAACCCTAGGATGAAAAAAAAATTTCGTTTCAGAGAAATACAGTTTTTTCATTGAACAGTTCAAGTATGATGCTTACCGTTACATTGATTTTGTGACCCATTATTGGTACCAGTCTAAGTCTCTCAAACGTTCCCATTTCCTCAGTGTATCGGTGGAAGGCAACATAAATCATGTTCAACGTTGCATTGTTCATGTAACCCATGATTGCTACCTGTCTATGTATCTCAAACGTTCTGGTTTTCTCAATATGTCTGTGGAAGGCAACCGAAGTCAGGATGTACGTAGTTTGAAGATACGCCGGTAGATATAGCTGTGTACCTACGCCATCATGGTGAATATGTGACAAAAACTTTGGTGATAGAAAAGTATATTTCTTTAAACATAGTGCAAAATTTGTGGTGTTGAGAAACTCCATGTATTTTTCTTGTAAATAAAACATAAAAAACTACAACTGGTACCAATCCCAGCAGTTGAAATATTTTCGTTTTCACAGCACCACTCTGAATGACAGACAGAATAGGGATTTTGTCTACATAGATTAATATACGATGACAGCAATAAAGAAATATCCGTAGCACTTACATTTAAGAGCCCTTATTTATTTATCAGACACACAAATATAATTCCATATAATGCGAAAGTATTTAATGTCCTTTTTCGTGCAGCATCTACTGTAATTTGTTGGCTACAGTAGGTCGTTAGAGCGGAATATTTCACAGCAGTCCTAAAGCCATTGTGACAGATAAACTCAACTTCAGTGCTGTCAAGCCATCAGCCAATGTTAACTAGAGCTACGGTGTGTTTTTTGTCGCCCGGAATACATAGCAATCTTCGGTGTGGATATTAAGCTTTAAATAGAGCCAGAGTAATTATTGGAGTACCCCTGTGGGGCGTTTGTTCGCTATCCCCAGTTAAAATTGATGTTTTCCTTTGTGCGATGGCAAAATAATACACAGTTCCAATATGACGTGCAGTTAGTTCATGATACATCACCTCTGTGAAGATAACGGAATTAACAGCAATTTCAAAGTGAAATTTGTTATAGACCTCAGTTTTGCATGTGAGCATTTATATTTTCACTAGACTCAAATAACCACTTTCGAACATTGGTAATGAAATATAAATGATATCATATTAGACTAACGGTCTCAGCAAATAAATACAGCATATTATTAACATCAAATTACCAGAGCTTCGAATAGCCTTGATCCTCAAAGGAACAATCGTGACGTTTAAAGACTCGGTCTGTTGTTTTGATGGATTGCGAATTTTTTTGGCGATCTAGTGGAGATAAGAAGCGTCAGAATGGAAGTTATAAAGAAGAGTAGACTTTAATACTAATAATAGTAATAATACAATTAATTATTAATTAATTAATTAATTAATTATTATTGGTAATAATAACTAAACTGTTATAAAACATGAGTGTCTGCTAGCAGCAGAATGATTGGAAAAGGTGGGCTCGAAGATATCTGAAAGAGCGCAAGAAAAATGCTCCGAATAATTCTAGGCCCAAATAAAAAATGCGGAGAAGTGACTCAAATCTGATAAAGAATTGTATCAAAGAAATGAAGGAATTGTTAAATTGGTGAGGAATAGAAGGGTACTGTTCTATGGGAACTTTTTGAGGACGAATAATATAATAATGTCACAGCTTTTACGTACAACTAACTATTTATTGACGGTTTTCGAAGACGCCGTAGTGCCGTAGTGCCGTAGTGCCGTAGTGCCTTAGTTTTTTAACATAGGAGTTCTTTTACGTGCCAGTAAATCTGTTGACACAAGGCTGACGTATTTGAGCACCTTCAAATACCACCGGACTGAGCCAGGATCAGACCTGCGAAGTTGGGGTCAGAGTCCAGCGCCTCAACCGTCTGAGCCATTCAGCCCAGCAAATGAAAAGTAAACAGACGGACGTTGAGAATCTATCAATTCTTCAGAAATAGGAAGACAAAGCAGAAATGTTTTCAAGAAGTTAGGTTGGACTTGATTAAGGTGAGGGTGCGAAAGATGATACAATGGACAGAATTCGATGTAGACAACTCGTCAAAAAGTTCTGTGGTGTCCAGAGTTTGGGGATACAATATTGAGAAAAGGGAGATCCCATACAGAAAAACAGAAGAAGGAAGGAGGAGGAAAAGAATGAAAAACTGGCTGAAAGGGAAGCCAGAGGAGGCTAAAGTAATTTAAAGATTGTTAAACGTTGTCCATAGATGGCCGACACGAAAGTCAGAATAAAATGACGGTTTACGAGGACACCCACGTGACGAAATTTTGACCTTAAGAATTTCTTTCACGGTGCCAGAAATAAACCTGCCGACACGATGCCAGCATATTTGAGCTCCTTCAAATACCACCGGACTGAGCCAGGATCCATCCCGACTACTTGTTAAGAGTAGACTTATCCCATTGTCAGAATAGGAATATTGACAGCAATGCAATCTACGGATGAGAAGAGGCAGAGCGCAAATGAAGTCAGTGTGAAAACCACGAATACGCACGAATGATTATGAACATGATGCCACGTGACTATCTTGGCGGCACGTAAGAGCTGGAATGTGTGTTGCAAACCGACCAACTCGGCGCCGACCACGAGCGAGCCAGTCACTTACAGTACAGCCAATAAGTCCGAATTTATCGTTAACTTGGTCGCTTATACCAAGAAAAGAAGTGTGGGTTAAAATATATTTAAAACTTGCAGTTGTACCCATCCTTCGAACGGCATTATACAACGGAATATATCGCGTTATATATTTTGTTACTTTTTTAAAAATCTGTTCACCCTTCAAGATCGGTTTTCTCTCGGATTCTCTACCGACTCAAACGCGAGACATTTGGACGGGGATACTACTGGGAATGAGAAAGAGTATCTCTCCCCAGTGACCTCACCTCTTATGATGAACAGGGACCTTGCGGGGGAGGAGGGATGGGAAGATTGAAAGTGATAGGCAAGAAGGAGGGAAGGAAGCGGTCGTGAATTTAACTTAGGTACCATCGCGTTATTTGCCTTGAGGAGAAGTTTGAATGTATGGAAAACCACTTCGAGGAAGGCTAAGGAGGGAATCGAACCCCGTTTATTCAGTTGAACTCCCGAGGCTGAGTGAAACCCGTTCCAGTACTCGTACCACTTTTCAAACTTCATGGCAAAGCCGAGAACCGAACCCGAGCATCCGGGGGTGGCTGTTAATCACATTAAGCACTACACCTCTGAGATGGATGTCACATTTTTCTAAACAATATACACAATATTTAAAATCCTAACACCTTATTATAAACATTCCTCGGCATTGAGATAGTGCTAGATGTATTCTAGTTCGAGGTTAGTTTAACCGTATGTAGCGTTCCCCTCCTGCTTTCAGTCACATGTCAATAAATCTTCTAAACCATCACGGTTATACTTTTAAGCCACATTCCTAGCAAAGGAACGTGATGTCATCTGAGAAGGCAAAATGCGGGTGTGGGAGATTGACTGAGAAGTTGGATACGCAGCTGGAAATTGAGCCTCCTTATCGAAAACCTGCACCACTATTTGGATTGAAATTCCCGTAATGGATCAGAATTTGTCGTGGTTTGAATACCAATACGGTAGTGAGATAGGGAATGCAAGAGGTTTCAGACCCTAGAGAGCTATTATTTATATTGGTAGATACCATGTGTGGTATATCTCTGTGAGCTTGTTCGTTGACTCTCATATCATAGGATATCCCGAATGCGTGTTTGTAATAAGTCTGTATCTCTACCAAAATCGAACACAGTAATAGGGAGTTAAATAAACAACTGGATATACACGCCTGAGTTCATTCACAGGAAGGGAAAAGGGTGGAACGGATTACGATGTCTCTCTCGAAAATATATATAACTAGCAAATGTACCCGTGCTTCGCTACGGTATTCTACCTGTATACGGAGTTCTACGTAAGTTACTGCACACACAGTGAGTAATATTATATCGTCGCTTTACCGGTAAGAGGTTGTAATCCACAAAGCTCTTCCTATCGATTATTCTCCTTAAGACTGGTCACGCCTTCCAGCCACGTATGGTTATGCAGTCCATCAGAACAAATTTTGTTGTGTTCATTTTCCTATGCCCACGTGTAAAGGAAAATTAACCTTACTGTACCGTACTATACGAATGTATGCTTGCACTCCTATTGTATAATGCATGTTAGGTTCATTTTCGGTTACTCATCCGCATAGGAAAACGAACACAACGGACATTGTTCTGATGGGCTGCATATCCATATGTGGCTGGGAGGCGTGACTAGTCTTAAGGAGAATAATCGATAGGAAGAGCTTTGTGGATTACAACCTTTTACCGGTGAAGCGACGATTTTAAATTGCATGTCTCCTAGCGCTATTCGAGAAACAAAACTGGGAAGACCCCATACGTCGTTTCCGATGTAAGGTGCACGTTCGGGAAATTTAGATGATAATCGAAGGCCACATTTCCTACTGCCATTCAAACTGGAGTTCGGGAGACTCACTTGCCAACTGCCATTCGCAATAGTGATGGATAGTTTGAATTATAATGACAGCTCCCCCTGTCCTACTGCCAGTCCAAATCAAGTTGTAGAGGTTTATTATAATCGAGAAATGCTGCGCTATCTAAATATAAATAATCGAGATATGACAATAAGTCATAGGACCAAAGTTGTATATCTCTCTAAATCGAGCAGCGATTGTGTCATCTGCTTTGTGAAATGAATTTTTAGAAAGCACTTACCAAGAATTGCATCCATATTTCTATACTTTCAGGGACCGTAAAGTAATACATTTGAACAGCCTGGAATTTTCCCTCAAAGCAAAGAGCATCCAGTGACCAACCAAAATGATGTACATAACAATAGATGTTTAAAATGAAGGGACATTTCGCACGTAGTGCACGGCATTTACAGAAAATCAATAGTATAAGAGAAAGTGGAACACAACTGTTGTGGTTTCCCTATAGACCCCTATTCTATTGAGTGAGTTTTAAATCATATCCATATCTAAACCTTCCTCTAGATGAGTATACTCTTCGTATATTAAGTTTGGTCAAGAAATATCCAGCCATTTTGCCGTGATGGTGGAAAAATTGGACAAGCGGACACGAAGGCTGAAAACCACTGATACTCTCTTGAGTTGACCTAATACGGATTAATATCTGAAAAATTGGCAAACCCAACGATATTTTGGACAGAATACCCCTACAACTTTATTTATATAGAAAAGGGTGGGCACGTTTATAAGTGCAGAGCTTCATTCCGAGATTTAATTATTTCAAACGGTAAGTCATATCAATAAACGGATACCGCCATCAGACGCCTCTTTTAATGTTCTACATGCTTGGTCCTAAGATATTTTCCGTTATCTCCTATATTTATGGGTTAGATTGAGTTAGAAACATTAAATAGGGTGAAATGTACTTACATTTTTTACACATTTCTTTATTTTTCGGATACTTACGTGGCAGCTAAAATCACAAAATTTGGTTAAATTATGACTACTAGTCGTATCAATGTGGGTAGCGAATTTCATGATTTTATCTTTCCTATAAGTGTGCCAAATTATAAGATATACGTGTGAAAAGTACAAAAGTAACTTAAATTTGAGAAATGCAACTCTAATGTATAAATGATCGAGATACGACAATATGTCATAGGAACAAAGTTGTAGATCTGTCCAAATTGAAAAGCGATTGTGCTTTATGTTCTGTGATATGACTTAACGTTTAGCCACTAATTACCCCGAAATTAAGGTCTGCATCGTCATTGAATTGCCTCCATATTTCGATATGTTCCAAAGTCAAAAATTTATAGATTTGAACAGCTTGGAATTTTTCCTCAAGAGAAAGAGTTTTCAGGTTTCTGGATTAGCACTCGCATAAATACGGAGAAGGAAGAAAGTATTTCAGTTAGAAAAGTTGAAATGAATAGGAAATAGGATTATAACTGAGGACAGCCGGATAGGACAAATATCGTTGGCTTTCTTTTAAAACCTCGTATGTCTCAATGCTCTTCCCGCCCATTATATTCCTTAAGACTGGTCACGCCTCTCAACCACATATGGACATGCAGTCCATAAGAATAATTTTCGTTGTGTTCATTTTCGCATGCTACTCTGTAAAGGAAAATGGACCTTATCATACCGTATTGTACGGATGTTGTTTGCATGGCGAATATATGCACTACTACAGTATAATGTATTTAACGTTCGTTATCCTTTACAGTATATCAGAGGAAAATGAACAGAATTAAAATTATTCTGATGGACTGCATATGAATATGTGCCTAGGAGGCGTGACCAGTCTTAAGGGATATTATGGGTCGGAAGATCATTGAGACATACGAGGTTTTAAGAGAAAGCCATCGATATGTAAATACAAAGTGGATGTATCGTAAATTGAAATTTCCCTCACTAAATTGTGATGATATGAGTTACGGATATATGAAGGCAGTGACAGAGGAGAAATATAGGCGAAGGGATTGTTAGGAAAAAAAGATAAGAAGATTACTTACGGTGTTTTACTTAAGTCTAAAGAGGCAAGACAAGGAAAATTCTGTAAAGTTTATAGCAAATGCCAGAAAATACCTTACGATGTGAAATCATGGGCCACACTCCATGGTACTGTTCAAATATTGACAGCCCCTTTATAGCTATTCGAAGACGATTGTAACCTCCAATGGTGCTCCGCAAATATCCCGCAGAATGGCAGAAAGACGTCACTCTCGCCTTCCACGCAAAGAAAAACCGCGAGTTTACAGGAATTTTGACGAAAATGACATTAGCCTACGTTACTTTCCTGATGGCAAGCAGCCAGAGACGTTGCCATGGTAACCGATAGGTTCGTCGTCGGTTTGTCGGCCACTCAGTGCAGAGCACGAAACCCGCAGAAAGTAGTAATTTTCTCCGTCATTTGAAGAGTAACCGAAATTATGCTCAAAACAAAAATTGTTTAAAATGAAAGGACGTTCCACATGTAGTCAACGTAGTTTACAGAAAAACAATACTATATGACAAAATGGAAGAAAACTCTTGTAGTTTCCCTGTAATCCCCCATTCCATTCAGCGATTTTTAAAGCATATACATATCATAACCTTCCAATGGACGAGTATACTCTATATATGAAGTTTGTTCCAGATCTTTCTAGCCGTTTCGTCTTGATGGTAGAACAGGCGGACAAACAGACAGACACGAAAGGTAAAAACCACTGATACGGTATTGAGTTGACCTAAATCGGATGAATATCTGAAAAATTAGCAAAACAAACGAAATTACAGACAGCGGACCCGTTACAACTTTATTTATATAGATTACACTCTTGCCTAGAGGCCTACACTTCAGATCATTGTCCAGTACTTCATATTTGTCTTCGGTTAAATATCGATGGACCGGGCGAGTTGGCCGTGCGCGTAGAGGCGCGCGGCTGTGAGCTTGCATCCGGGAGATAGTAGGTTCGAATCCCACTATCGGCAGTCCTGAAAATGGTTTTCCGTGGTTTCCCATCTTCACACCAGGCAAATGCTGGGGCTGTACCTTAATTAAGGTCACGGCCGCTTCCTTCCAACTCCTGGGCCTTTCCTATCCCATCGTCGCCATAATACCTATCTGTGTCGGCGCGACGTAAAGCCCCTAGCAAAAAAATATCGATGGCTTACTTCTAAAACCTCTATCTCCCAATGCACTTCCTATCCATTTACTTCCTTAAGACTGGCCACGCCTCCCAGCCACACATGGATGTACAGTCCATCAAAACAATTTTTCGTTATGTTCATTTTCCTATGGTAGTACGTAAAGGAAAATGAAACTTAAATACATTAAAATGTAGGAGTGGTTAAATTCGCCATGAAAACAACATTTCTACAATACGGTGTGGTAAGGTCAATTTTCCTTTACACGTTAACGTAGGAAAATGAACACTACGAAAAAGGTTCTGATGGATTTCATATAAATATGTGGCTGGGAGGGGTCACAAGTACTCAGGAATATAATGAATAGGAAGAACATTGTATTTAATCACCAATTTGCCATGGGAATCCCATTGCATGAAGATACGTTTCATACTGGTATATAACAATGAACATAATATACTTGTTAGAAAAGTTCAATACTGTTAGATCCACGGTTATATTTATTTATTATTTATGAAATTTTCGACATATGGGTCATTTATTGAAAATCTCTTCACACACCCCAATCGGGTCTGGGGTCCAATCCTTATCATACGTGTTGACATGGCCCTATTTTATGAGCGGGTGCCCTTCCTGACGCCAACCCTATGTAGAGGTATGTACCACTGTTACTTGTTTCTATGGTTTGTTGTGTGTGTATGAAGATGAGTGTGTAGTAACGAACACAAGCATCCAATGCCCGCATTCGAGGATTGAACCAGACGTGATTAAAATCCCGAACTGGACCAGGAGTCGAACTCGGGACTTTGTAAACCGAAGGTATAATCGTTGTTCATTCAGCCAATCTTGCCGTCTACTCCATCAGGCCCTTGCGTCTCACGATAGGGTAGACTTTCTGTGAAAATATTTACTTCTGCCGTGGTGAAGTCCAGTTCAGCCGAGGTGACAGATTTCCACTCGCTTTCATTGTTAATTCAAACAATTTGTTAGACAGTGGTGTCTTATTCAGGCCAGTATTCGGGGATGTTTCTTCGAATTGGCAAAGCTGTTATTGTACATTTTATACATTCTCCAAAGTTTCCTTGAATTCACTCCTTGACAGGTTTTCCAGGGGTATCATTTTGCTTATTTTATTAAAGTTTCGTAATTCCTACGAATTTCTAAGTAGAGAGTTATGTACAGTACAGTACATGAGCTTTAGGTCGTATGGCGGGCTATGCCAATAAACATCTACAGCTGGGTTATTTTCCAGCAAAATGGAAGAAAGCTAGTACCATGAGAAATTCCTTCACCATCTTCATAGAATCTGTAAAAACACGTCGCCCACCCATATGCCCATTCGAAGAGTAAACTCAAACAGTTGGTCGTAAACAGTTTCGCGAATCACCTGAGACAGTTTTTCACCCACGCAAAGTTCAGGATTATTAAGCTTATGAATGAAACATACCAGACACTAACTTAATGAAATATATAATATATTACAATTTGTTTTACGTTGCACCGACAAGTTAGGTTTTATGGCGACGATGAGATAGGAAAGGGCTGGGAGCGGGAAGGCAGCGGCCGTGGCCTTGATTAAGTTACAGCTTCAACATTGTATGAAAATGACAAACCAAGGAAAACCATCCGCAGGGCTGCCGACAATGGGGTTCAAATCCACTCTCTCCAATGCAAGCTTACAGCTGCTCACCCCTAACCGCACGGACAACACGCCCGGTTTAATACAGTATACCAGATTAACTAAACAACTGTAATTACCTACGTCCTTAATTCGCACCCTCGATCAAGCGATACAACCGAAGTTGAACGCGGGTTGTGATTGTAATGAAAATTTTAAGTAAGGAGGAGAATTTTTTATTGTTACAAATTTGTATATCGTCGCTGCCGGGAAGAAACCTCCTATGTGAAATAGATTAGAACTTTGGCCGGTAAGGTTCTGTCATCTAAGGTGCAATATTGTGTGAAAATTGTCAAGGCATTCTCGCTTTTCATAATGTATGTGCTGCGGGTCAGTATATCTCCAAAATAATATCACATAGGAGGTGTCGTCCCGGCAACGACGATATGCATTATTTTATATTTTAGCAAGTGTTGACATCCGAAACATTTCCGATTTAGCAATCCTGTAATCAGAGGGTGAGAAATGTGTGGTATTTGACGGTATGTGTGAGTTGTGAGTATGGAGGTATTTTAAA
Organism: Anabrus simplex; assembly: GCF_040414725.1. NCBI lineage: Eukaryota > Metazoa > Arthropoda > Insecta > Orthoptera > Tettigoniidae > Anabrus > Anabrus simplex. The sequence continues at coordinate 1,678,323,967 of NC_090265.1, forward strand.
CCATCCTGGTATGAGTAAGCTTCGAAGATGCACTACTTGTACAACGAGAATTCTGGGCGTTAGGTTAAATGTATGGAATTTCTTTATCTTTATCTTCTTTTTAAGACTAAGGTTACATTTTCTCTTTCTTGCGTGCTGAAGTGTTATCTTTGTCAAACTCTCTGAGGTTGATGTTCCTCAAATTTGGTGACGTAGCTGTTGGTTCATCCCCGCGTCATATTTAAGCAAAGGAATACTTTATCCTCCTGCACAGTGTTAATGTAACGTGCTTTAAAAGCTTGCTGGATGCCATAAAACCTCCCTAAACTACGGATAAAGTAGCGCCCTTTTCGCTGGGTTTAGATTATGGCAGAATAAATCTTGTACCTTCAGGTTGTTAAATGTGTCTCAAGATTTTACCTCCTAGAGAATGTGATCAATATCTCTACGCCCTCAGGGTGCTGAAGCACCTCTGCAGCATAGTGGTGAGACTATAAAGCAGGAATGCTGTCACGTTGCATATGTCATGTTCTCCACTCTGAAGAACAAAGACGATATATCGTGCATTCCTTCATAAAAGTCTACGGACGGCTCGGTAGTTCAGTTAGTTAAGCGCTCACGCCTTGTGCTCAAGAACTTTAGGTTGAATTTCGCAGCTTTAATTCGACATTAATTCCCTCTCGTACGCGTATTTTAACTTCGAAGCGAACAGAAAAGAAAATCAATTTGTATTCACCTAAATTACACACACGTATTTTCAAAACGAAAATACAGGCCTCTTCTAGGTGAAACTTGTAAGGGCTTTATATGAGACATCTAAATCTTTCTATAAAATAATTAGTATACATTGAGCGAGCAGTTATCCTCGGGTTCCGCCCACAATATATCATATTTATACTCCAACTGTACATGAAATGTTTACTCACCGATTACAGTTATTTTATGTGGGCGTAATTGCCTGAGTAACAAAGAATGTGTGACACACAAAAATGAACAACAGTTCGGGAGACCAGCACAATGCTTCCCATTTCCATCTCTTAAATTTTGTTGGTACTAGGTCTAAATTGAATTGTATAGTCTTTATTTTGTATGCATTCTTAAGTGCATACGGAAAGCGATTTTGGGGAATTATTTTTAATTTTATGAAACTCTGGAATTTCCTGTTGAAACTTACATTCAAGGTGGGCCATTTTAATCTATCGGAGCAATATCTCGAAAACTACACATCGGATCAAAAGAAATGGGTAATAAAAGTTGTTTTTTCGGCAGGGGACACAAATGATACCAAATTCTCCCCCCTACCCACAGCTCCTGAGGAGAGGGAGGGGGGAGAAGGAAATCTGAAATAGGAACCCCCATTTTGTATTCCAGATTTGGATTCCCCAGAAAAAATACCCCAGTTTGATTAAAGTCATTTTGGCTGACAGATGGTGCTGTAATTGACAATAATTAAATTGGTTAAAAAGTCGTCAAAATGGGGATATTTCGAGGAAAAAACCCTTCATATAAGAAAAATAAAAGTAAATGTAAACGATATTTATCCCCACTTATGGGAGTGGAAATTATTTCAAAATCTTCAATGGGAAACCGATTTTAAAAATCAAATCTTGGTTTTCTAGTACCAGGGTGGAGTTTGGTATCATTGGACGTACGCTGCCGAAACAGAAAACTTTTATAACCCATTTTTTGATCCGATGTGTAGTTTTCGAGATATTTGCTCCGATAGATTAAAATGGTCCATTTTTTATTTACCGTCATTAAAATGATGGTGAATAATGGTGCCCCAGGATATCAATTTTGAAAATGTCGTTTACATGTACTTTTATTCTTCTGATATCATGTGTTTTTCTCCAAATATACCCATTTTTTGATGATTTTTAATAAATTTAATTTTTGTCGATTACAGCGCCATCTGTCAGATAAAATGACATTAATCATAGGTCAAATTGGGGTATTTTTGGGGGGAATCCAAATCTGCAATAAAAATGGGGGTTCCTATTTCAAATTTCCTTCTCCCCCCTCCCCCACCCCCGGGAGGTGTGGGTAGGGGTGGAGTTTGGTATCTTTGGATGTCCCCTGCCGAAACAAAGAACTTTTATTACCCATTTTTTTTTTGATACGATGTGTAGTTTTCGACATATTTGCTCCGATAGATTAAAATGGCCTACCCTGTATAAATCATCTGAGAACAACGTGCAGAATCACTTTATTTATTATTTTCAGTGCCTTATTCGTGGCGAGCGTTCTGATTTTACCTGGCGTGGCTGTTTACATGGTCTCTGTCCACCAGCTACAGACAGCTGGTGTAAATACAACAGGAGGAAAGAAACAAATGAGGACATAATATCACCACAATAGTTTTCCACTAGCTATAACAGACATCATCAAACCTATTTTCAAGGATCTTGCAGACCTCAGTCCTTCTGAAGAAATGCCTGCACGGTCGATCTCAGAATCCCAAAGAATGCCAGTCATATCGTCGCTGCGCCAGCAATACCACCTATCTGACAATACCCTTATTATCCATTATTTTTCTTTAAACTGGTCACGCCTCCCAGCCACATATGGATATGCAGTCCATCAGAACAATTTTCGTTACGTTCATTTCTCCAAATATACCCATTTTTTGATGATTTTTAACAAATTTAATTTTTGTCGATGACAGCTCGATCTGTCAGATAAAATGATATTAATCATAGGTCGAATTGGGGTATTTTTGGGGGGAATCCAAATCTGCAATAAAAATGGGGGTACAGGAAAATGAACCTTAAATACATTATATTGCAGGAGTGCGTAAATCTGCCATACAAACATGCATTCCTGCGGTACGGTACGGTAAAAAGAAAACACTTTAGAATGTTAAGAATCTTTGAACTAATAATAATTTAAATAATCTTCAAGCAGATCACACTCTGAATTTCGTAGCTACGGCAGGTTCTCCCGGCCTCTGAACCAAATTTGATATATGAAGCGGTCTCAACCTTAAATACATTATACTGTAGGAGTGCGTAAATACTTCAAGCAAACATCCATCCCTACAGCGCGCTACGGTATGGTTCAATTCCTTTTACGTAGACCATATGAAAATAAACACAATGAACGTTGTTCTGAAAGACTACATATCGTCCCAGTTCTGCCAAAACGGCGAATGTTACTATGCTCTCCCTATCCATTATTTCCCTTAAGACTGGTCACGCCTTCCAGCCACATATTGATATTCGGTCCATCAGAACAATTTTCGTTGAGTTCATTTTCCTATGTGCATGTGTAAAGGAAAATGAACCTTACTGTACCATACTGAAGGAATGTATGTTTGCATGACATTTACCCACTCCTAGAGTGTGATGTATTTAAGGTTCATTTTCCTTTACACACGCGCATAAGGAAATGAACTCAACGAAAATTGTTCTGATGGACCGCATATCAATATATACCTGGAAGGCGTGACCAGTCTTGAGGGAAATAATGGGTAGGAAGAGCATTGTTACATTCGCCGTTTTGCCAGAACAGGGACGATATCTATATGTGGCTAGGAGGCGTGACCAGTCTTAGGGAGAATAATGGATAAGAGGAACATTAGAATATACGAGGTTTTGCTGTAACAGCGATGATATGCACCAGTAAAAACTGTATTCTTTCGTTACACATTTACATAACGAACACTGTTACGTTTCTTATTTGTTCACCTACCAAATTCAAGTTTTTGATTATCACGTAAACATAAAAGCCAAAGATTATAACAAGGTTCAACAATAATTTGGCTTGAATCAAATTTAGAACTAGAAATATAGTGTTTCTGAGTACTTACGTCAAGAATACAATCTCTCTTCAAGGCCACTGAATCTCTGGAATAGTGTAAGATAAGATTTATTAATACGGGATGGAAATACTATCTCCAGTAATCTTCACATACGGTAATCAACCTTGCAGGATGAGTGTAACTCACAGCTTTTTTCTTCCTAAGAAATTATATGTTTGTCCGTCCGGATGAACTAATATTGTCTTAGCCGTGTTGGTTAATTATCGCCCGAACGTTATTTAATAAACAGTTGTTCTTCGAGTGCATGTGACAGTTATTTAAGTTCCAAATATGTCGCATTATTAGAGTATTACTGAACTTAACTGAAAATAAGACACGTTCAAATTTACTTGGGTTTTAACTGCTCAGTTTTCCATTCTGACGACTACGTAGTTTAGCATTCTTTCACATTCATCTTTTAACTTCAGCAACTGAGCGGGAAGGACGCTATATTTTTGTTGTGACTTGGGGGTGGTGAGGCACGAGAGTGTGTGGCTCCTTTGAGGATCTGCAATGGAGGGTTGCCTCGTAATGGACAGGCTATATGCATGCTAATATTATTGAGGGACCTTATTCACATGAGCTCGCTGACGACGGTTCACTGAATTGCCTTGCTCGCATGATCCTTCACAGAACGATTTCCGGCGTCCATAGCCATTTCATGAACGTAGAAGCTACTGTACCAGTAACATGTTAATGATAATAACCTGAGAAACAGCATTTGACTAGAGTCACACAGTGTCTTTCAATAATACCAAGATAAGCAAGGTCCTGCCATTCACCAAAGGCAACATCAAATTATTGTGCGATAGAATGCGATGCTTTCATCAAAGAGGATGTTCCGAACAGAAGCAATAACAACTACTATACTCCGTACGGCTCTACTTCTAAATTGACGTTTTAGCAGATTTTGGCTCTGTCTGGTTGTTATGCGCTGAAGCATAGACATCCAACCAATCCCAAGCTGCCATTCATATCGATTTATATCGGCAGAACACGATCTCGAAACCCAGTTGCCAACTCTAATATTTACATTTGCCACGTGGTTAACCTATCTCGCTCAGCGTGTGTGGTATTCGGTACGGTTCGTGATCTTTTGCATTTTCCTTCAATATTTAGTGTGTTTTTCATATTGTTGGAGGGTTCCAGTGACTCTGAGATCAGTAGAGTGTTTTCTTTGTAGGCCATAACCTCCTTTCTGTGCCAGCCATTAGCCGTTAGTGATGTATTATTTCCTCATTCTCTTTTATTGTTTTATTGCCAGATATTGTTAGAAAGTGCAGTTCTTGTGAATTTGTTGTCAATCCATATACATTCGTTTTTCTGAGTATGTATTACAATTTAAAAGGGCTGTTTACCGCGGTCATATTGCATCAGCTGTTCTCGCAGGCGTAGCGCGCTGGCAACAGAGGGAAGACGATCCTCATTAGTTTTGCGAAACTTCAATTTAGAAGTAAGGCCGTGCGGAGTATAGAAAATACGCATATTTGAGGTAGGGTGAAATATTGAATTCCAATGTCTTCATAGGTTCATGCACTGAATATGTGTATAATTGTTAAGGGAAAACTTTCACACTAGTCGACTTTTTCCTCGTTTACTCAAAATAAATCACACTATATTATTTCCACAACGTTGTGCCCAACTAAAGAGCGCGATTGAACTTATTTAGCACATGAATATGTTTCTTCCCTTCCCAGAATCTGGTGGTGGAGTGAAGAGGAAGTACAACTGGACAATCGCCCTGTCTTAACACAAATATGAAAGGAAATTGAAATGATCTCTCCCTTCAAAAGGTGAAGTTATAGGAAACATAAAGGGAAGGGCAAGGAAACCAGGAAAAACATCCTCGTACATTTAATAACATCGATATCAGAAGAGAATTGAATTTGATTTGATTTGCATCGTATTAACTACTTTTACAGTTTCCGGACGCGCCGAACTGGCAGAATTTTGTCGAGCAGGAGTTCTTTTAGGTGCCAAGAAATCTACACTGACACGAGGCTGATGTACTTGAGCACCTTCAAATACCACCGGACTGAGCAATGATCGAACCTGCCAAGTTGGGGTCAGAAGGCTGGCGCCTCATCCATCTGAGCCAATCAGCTCGGCGTCGGAAGAGAACCATAGTAGACCAAGGAAGGTCGGATGGGAAAGATGAAGGTCAGGAGACTCGCACAAGAAAGTGGTTAGGCCAGGTGCAGGTCTTACTAGTGCACACCCATGGGCGACCATTACGTCTGGCTGTGTGATGATGGCGACATTGAAGGAAGGAGAGGGTGAAACGCGCTGTAGGCACTTAGCCGAGTTCTGCTCATGGTTCAAGGCTTAATTCTTTAAATTATTATTATTATTATTATTATTATTATTATTATTATTATTATTATTATTATTATTATTATTATTATTATTATTATTATTATTATTATTATTATGATATAACTTGTATGGTTAATTTATTATAATAGTTATTATTATCAGTATTATCGAATTCGGAAAATAGTTACAATTATTTTATTATGTAGATTAGTTGTTTTAATTATCTCCTGGAAACTGTTTGTTTCTTGTTTACTTTTTTTGTTAACCTTGGTTTAGTGTAGGAGAAGACTGCGTAGTCTTATGTACGTCAACGAAAACAAGGAAAATAAATAACTGAATAAATAAATAAATAAATAAATAAATAAATAAATAAATAAATAAATAAATAAATAACGAGTGGCTCGCGAAGAAAATCTGGAATTGTCTGAATCCGAAGGCAACCAGGTTAAGATGAATCCAAGAGTTTGAGAAAGATCTGCGAGAGATAGACATTGCAGAGGATAAAATCAATGAACGGGATAGCTTCAGGAGAATTTTAAAATATCATCATTGCCTTGTGGTGGAGTCAGAACCCAGAGGTCCTTTACCAGAAAAATGAAAGAAATCGCTGATTGATGGTCTCAAGAGATACTGCCAGGAGGTCAGAGCCGGCAAACGAACAAAATCTACTAGACACTGAAAATGAGATTGGTTGTTAACACGCTGTCCATAGAAGCTCAATTCAAAAAATAATAAATAAATAAATAAATAAATAAATAAATAAATAAATAAATAAATAAATATAAATAAATAAATAAATAAATGAAACCTCATCCCACCGACGAATGACCATCAGAAGTGGCATATACCCTCACTCGAAAAGAACACTGCAGACTGGTTTGGAATTAAACCCAGTTTTTTGGCACGAAATCTGGTGACTATAAGTTGTATACCACCATCTTTCCTACCCTGGTGGCCGACATTTTGACGGCAAAATTGTTCCTCCTACGGGATTCGAACCGTCTCCCCATGGCATCAGACCATGGGGAGACTGGGGCCCGTAACGATCATGGACACCAGGAAGGCATGTGTATGCTGTGATAGCTCGAAGGAGAATAATAATATTAAGAAGTGTTACTGTCTTGTTTTTCTCTTCCCATTAATGATCACTGCGCTGATGCAGGCTCCCTCTCTTTATTTCTAGTTATACCTGGAATTGACTAGCTTGCATTTGGCAACGTGTTCACGTATCCTAGTGTTCTGAGACGCGTTTAGATCCAGTCTAGCAAACTTGAAATAACGGAGCACAGTGATCCTTTTGGGTTGCCAAGTGCTGTGAATTCCGGACGTTTAACAAACCGTTGATTGAGTCTTTGGTTCTCTAAGATTTTGAAGACACTGAAGTACATATATATATATATATATATATATATTGCGCCTCCGGATACCACTGCGACGTTTGACCTGGAATAACTACATCAGCACTAGGCGTCAACTCAAATGATCTACAAAATCCAACTAGCAAAGAAATGATTTACTTACCATGGAAGATCATATTTCCTTTACGACATGACCTCAATATCTTTACGTTACCGATTATCTTGCGAAGACCCTAAACATCCCTTTAATATCGTGCGCACTGGTCAATCTTGTATTTAAATAGAATAAATGTGACGACCAACTACTAGTGTTCGTGAGTGCAACATCCTATGACATTATTCTAAAATACGGCCTCGTACCTAAATAAATTATTCATCACGACAACATCAAAATTCACGCATGACCAACATAGTTCCTACCGTCAATACCATCATCAGGACCTTCACATAACATCATCATAAAATTCGCAATCCTAATGACACGTCTATAATCATCACATCTCTCTATCCACGTAAATACTTTCAAAGATCCTACCGTAACTAACACCTTATTACATCGCACAACTCGTCATGCACCGCGAATTCACAATACTAAAGAACAATCTATTCAGGCAATTACGTAAAATCACTAAATACGTTGCCGCATTAACTCCATATCACCACAATAGTATCACACTTCTATTATCAAACACTGTATTTCCGCACAAGCACATAACATTTTGAAGACCACAGAAACGCGCGTCGCAAAATACCGAGCTCCTCCGAGGTATTCTGAGCTACAAGTTAAACTAACGTTCAATACCATAACACCATTACGGTACCAATAACATCCATGCCGAAAAATCTTTCGTAAAACCTTGCTAGCAAACATTAAAGAAATCTTACACAACCATCGCATATTATCACAACGTAGTCTGGCTCACCGCACTAGACGTACCGATCATAAGTATTACAACGCAATGTCCAACAAATAACGGTCGCTTTCAAGTTAAAATTGTTCATGTCAAATCGACATTAAAATGAATACTACTCTACATCTACGATAAGCAATTACGTGGCGGAATATATAAGATATTCAAGTACTCATCCTGGGTTGTTGCTCCACGACGGTGTCACCTTCCGAGTTCAGCTCTCACTCAATAACATTATCAAGTATTGTCCATCACATTTCTGGTCAGATCCTTTGAGGTCCCTCTATTTTAGTTGTCCATGTTGATACGTGCATTCATTTCATATGAATATTTAATTGCTGACGGTTCCATATTACCTGAAACTCAGAGATATCAATTAGAACAAGGTTATACACCTTAATACAATTTTTACAGTTCAAATGATACACTTGCCTTTTTCATTCAATAACAAGATATCTTGTTTTACAATATTATATGTTTATAATATGCCAATATCTCTCTAATATTTCCTTTCAATACAATCTTTTCCCTATGAATTCTTGCTTCCGATCTTTCTGAGATGCAGATTGAGAAAGTCAACTTCTTCAGAGACAAAACAGATTCTACCACAACATAATAATTGCAGACGGTTTGCTTTTCAGAATTCTTCTCAGCTTCTAGCTCCCATATGTTCTTGACAATTGGAAACATTTGACACATAATGCAAGACGATCTCGTACAAATCAGCTGTACTAGCAAAGGAACTTATTTAATAATTGCCGCCTCGTATTTAGGTTAGTAATCGACAGTTTCTTTTCTTCATCTCGATCGTTGGATCGTGCGAGACTAGATGTACAAGGTATGGCCCTCTCATATGAATTTATTATTTACATATTTCATGGCCCTCAGTAACATTCTGTCGCAGATATACTGCCGTTCATGCATTTCGAAAACTTTACTTGAGGAATACGTATTATTCATTTAATCCTGCCCTATGTCTCACGATGATTAACTGTCAACTCATATTTCCGAGATACCACGGGGTTTAGAGCTTGTTATCAATCCGCTGATATCTTCAATTCAGCGATGCCGTTCACGTAATTAGACAAGTCAACTGCCCTCTAATTCATCTGGAGGTGTGATAACCGGACATAAGATTTCATTGACATTATTTCTCGACATAAACTTCCAATGTGTTCACCAATCTCATCCTGACATACATTGGAAGGTTATAATATATACTATGGTTACTTTAAGTCAAGGGGTTGAGGAGTTGGATTATAACGCAAGTATAAGTGATAAGAATATAAAAAGGGAGAATGGAGCAGGTACACCTCGTGGGCTTTAACATGGTCAGGTAGTGCCTGCTGCAGTTGGATGTCTTTGAATTATAGAATAGTCCACCAGTCCCTTAGATGTTTTTTTAACCTCGACATTATAGACGGAATCGTTATATACGATGGTAAAGTAAATTCGTGTCGTCGCCCTTAGATGGTGTACCTCTTTTTCTGCTCACCGTCAATGAAGGGGTACTGCATGTAGTGTTTTAACCACATACCAGCCCTCCTACCATATTATATCTGTGTCAGTACTGGGAATCAAACTCGTTCCACCGTGGACGGCAACTAATAGTGCTAACCGTTACTCTACGGAGGTGGACAGATCCAATGATAATTTAATGATATAAACTGTAATGATTGCATGAAATGGTCACAGCTGCATTACGTTAGAACCGTAAGCGTACATTATGCATATGCACGATGCCATATGGACTTCGAACTTCCTACTGCCTTCCAGTCCTCTTCCTAGTAAAGCAATGAAAGCACTGTCCGATTCGTTGGCTGAACGGTCAGTGTACTGGCCTTCGGTTCAGAGGGTCCCGGGTTCGATTCCCGGCCGGGTCGGGGATTTTAACCTTAATTGGTTAATTCCAATGGCACGGGGGCTGGGTGTATGTGTTGTCTCCATCATCATTTCATCCCCATCACGACGCGCAGGTCGCCTACGGGTGTCAACTCGAAAGACCTGCACCTGGCGAGACGAACATGTCTTCGGACACTCCTGGCACTAAAAGCCATACGCCATTTCATTTTCAATGAAAGCACTCATCCGTCTAACTAAGAAACCAGGCTATGCGGAGGCAGTTTCAGATATCCTAAAGTGTATTATTTGACCAAATTACATGAACTTATTGGCACGTGAGAGCAATAATAATAATAATAATAATAATAATAATAATAATAATAATAATAATGGCGTACGGCCTCCGGAAAGGACTGCTGAGTGTCTTTTTCTCCTAGACGGCCTATCAGGTGCCCTGCATATCTGTGAAGATGAGGGCCCTACCTAGGATGATTTCCAATGCTGAACACGCAATACATACCCACCCTCGAGCCATTGGAATTAACTAATTAAGGTTAAAATCCCCGATCCGACCGGGAATCGAACCTGGGATCCTCTTAACGGAAAGCCTGTACCCTGACCACTCAGCCAACGAGTGGAACACGTAAGAGCAATAACATTAATACTATTGGAGATTGTAGAGCAGAACGTAAATTAAATTTCGTTGCTATAAAACATTGTGTAACTTGTTTGGACAATCAGAACTACTACGTTGTTGTAGTCAAGGATGAACTGTAGTTACTATAATTTATAATCCTGCAGTCATTTATCATTACCGCCGTGCGCGAGATTCTTAACTCGTCTGCATTAAACGAGAGAGAACAAAGAATTCCCAGTCCATTCCCCCACCTGATGATCATCACACGCGAGACTTTTCTCTTACCTGAGATGCAAATGAGTGCTTATCCTCATCCAGCAGCGGGAAGATCACAGGGAAGGGAGAAGCAACAACGCTGACAGTCTTCTGTAATGGGAAAATATATTTGAGTGGAAGTTTGTTAATTGCAGGAAAGAAAGACATTTAATTGCAATGCAGACGAAGATAAAAAGTTTAAGAAATATTGGTTTTGAGATAAAAAGTGAAACTAGCAGGAAACGGTTGTAACATGATTAACAACTTCTAACAACTAACGAACGATTAAACTAACGTCATTGTAAGAAGAGAGATTGCTTCGAGAATTCATGTGGAGGTTTGTAAATTTATAACATTGTTTTCTCTGTTCGAATCAGAAATATAATTTCGTACAGACATTTACACACACAAAATAACAGTTCTGTCTATAATTTGATGAGAATATCTTTAAATCGTATTTGTGTCGGTCATTACCATAATGAGGAGGATACGCATTTTAAAATGTACACCATGACTATCACAAAAAATGGCAGCATATCATTTGCTGAAAATTGGTATTGTAACAAGAAGGCACACAACTGGCAGCGTTTATTATAAGATTTACTGATTGATAGTACTAATCATTACTTATACAATTATACAGGCACAGAATTACACTTTTTCTCTGCTCTCATTGTCCAATCACACTAGATATTCAGTCTCATGGTTACAAACTAAAACAGTCACACTGCGCATCATCTAGAATTGTCACTTAGACCCTAGAGCAGTTTACAATCACACGAGCACGGCTACATAGTTCACAGCTTGCACGCGCGCAACAGTCTTACAACTCTGGATGTGGTACACAGTACGTTCCCCACAGCGGTCTTCATTCACTGTCCCTATCTCGCCGCCAGTTCGCACACACACCGCCAACAACACGCAGTCTTCGCTGTCCACGATTTACCTAGTGCTGACGGCTGCACTCAGTCAATAGAATCACTGGCAGAACTGAACAGTTTCGATCGCTGGCTGAACTGGCCGTTGAAGTTCGTCCGGCCTGCTTTAAATAGGAAGGCTGGCACTTCCTGGTAATTCACTACAGTAGAATCCCCTGGAGTCCACTAGAATCAGAAATCTCTGCGTTCACCTTATATTCCTTTTTTGCGCCGTCAGTGAAGACTGCAATGAGACCACTGAGTGGAGGCAGAGGGGGCTGTCCTGGCGCGCTTTGCTCGATCCTGACTAGTTACTGCAGTGACAAGTGAGCGTTGCCCTAATTCAGTGTCATCAATCGCGACTGAAGCCAACTTGCTCCTTCCAAAGCATTACAGAGAAATGGTGGACACCGTCACAGTAAATTATTTGAGGCAAATGGAGAAGACGCTAGAATCTAGCCTATAAATAATTTTATTCACGCTAAGTGAAATAGTTTCCAAAAAGGTGTAGAAATTAATTGTTGACGATCTTTCCTTTAATATTTGTCCTATTAAAAATGCTACATAACACAATTTTGTCGATAGTATTTCGGACATGATGCAGTTTATATATTCATCTTCTGACGAATATTAAGCGAATTATTTATTATTTTTGTTAATTTCCCGGGTCCCAATGTTTCTTATTGTACCAAATAATTATTTGCAGTACAGAGAATAGGAGTAATATGAGGTATGATCAAAAACTGGAGTTTTGTCTGTTATAGAGAAATTAGTAGTGTGTGGCAAGTCTAATACATGCTGTTGGCAACTCTGCAGAGTTTCAGCGACCCGCCACTTACAGCGCTAGTTGTAGGTAAAGACAAATGGTGACTCGTTCGGAAAACGAAGAAATCTGCTCAGTTATTCGATTTCGGTGGTCGAAACCTTTAACGCGGCTGAAATTTACCGGCAGCTGGCAGAGGTTTACGAAAAGATTGTGATGTCTCGTTAGCATGTCACAGAATGGTATCAAGAGTTTGCAACCGGTAGAGAAAAGGTCACTGACAAAGATCGCAGTGGCCGACCCAGCACGGCATCAACGGAGCGTGGAGCAGCTGATTCAGGACAACAGCAGAATCACGTTACAGCGTATGACGAGGAGGTGAAACATTTCGTGACAACGTGGCAAGGACAGGGTTTTAACCATCAGGATATTCAAACTCATCCCACGAAGCGATAAGTGCCTACACCGATATGGAGACTATATCGAAAAATAACCTCATGTATGTACTATCAGTTAGTTGTGAAATAACATGTACACTTTTCACTGCAGGCTTTGTAACTATACTTTCTGATCAACCTTCACATATTCTGATCGTCCAGGCTTAACACTTTTCTATTACAGTAGAAAATGAACTGTCCTCGATAGGCATGTTTGAATGTATTACCGACTTGAAAGTAGGCCGTGAGCTGGCGTCTCCTTGACAGGCTGTCGAAAAATTTGTGATCACTTCATCCTGTATTTATTAGAGAAATATCTGGAAGTTCAAAGTAAAACAATCACTCGGAAACTTCTTCAGCGACATGTCATGGGGAAGGAGGCCTCTTCTGGCATGTAACTCATGTAGTGTCCTTCTGACCATGCACTGCGTAATTACTGCAGGAGACACATCGGTCTGGACACTAACACGTTACTTGTTACATATCCAAGCTGAAATGCTGCTGCACCGTTCTTGCGTAGTCATATTCATTTTACAAGAAGCCTGACCCACTACTGCAGTTGTACCTGTCCAACGCACCAACATATTGCGATGTGTCTATGTACCGTGAGTGACATGATTTCCAGGACATATGACCATGGTATGGTAACACCGTGGATGTGTGAGGACTTATACCCCAACCCCTTGTACTTTTCCACAAAAATAATTTTGTATTTACATAACCACTCAAACTGGGATACTAAGGGTTAATATTAACTCGAAAATATAGTTCCTTTCAACTCCGAAATGCTAGATAAGTAAATACATTTATTTCGTTAACGCAAAATTATGATCACATCGTTGGTACTGAGTAGATACCAATGAGCCATGGTTTAGTATTTAGTGTGCGCATGTGCGGGAAGGAGAATATAACTCACATTAGCGAATGTAATTAGAATATGTGTTAATAGAGCACAACAGTGCACACGCTTTCCTTTGATGTCCATTGAGATTCCTCTCGCCTAAACTAACATGATCACTAGTTGTGAACAACACGTGTCGCCCTGATGTTTATTGAGTTAAACCGTGATGGAGATATATCACATCAAATTCTAAATTATATTTTATGACACAATTGAAGCGAACTATATAAAAATCTCACGCATAGGAATGATAGGTTGCGGAGGCTATGGTCATTTGTATTAGAAGTAAAGGAAGCTCGAAGAGATGCTATCTTCTGGAGCCACAATTCTGAACCTACCTTTCTTGATACAGATGGTTATACTCTTTCACTGTAATGTGTTTGACAAGTTTGTATCTCACAGTCCATTGTTAAACACTGAATACTCGGAAAACGTATCTACCTTCAGAGCTGGTGGTTTGAGTATGAGATCGAGGACGGTTATATTGTTAAGGATCTAGCGTAATTGTTTGCCAGAGGACTTTATTTTAAGGATAATTTTGCTTTTCTTTTCTCACTAGATGCTTTGGAAGTCCAAATAACATCACAAGGAAATGATTTCCTACACTTTAGAGTTTTCCTTTCCTTTACACACCACAAGTGTCATAAAATGAACTATCATAGAAGCCCACTATCTACCACTCCAGCTGGGCTGAGTGGATCCGACGGTTGAAGCACTGGCCTTCTGACCCCAACTTAGCAAGTTCGATCCTAGCTCAGTTTGGTGGTACTTGAAAGTGCTCAAATACGTCAGCCTCGAGTCGGTAGATTTACTGTCACGTAGAATAACTCATGCGGGACTAAGTTTCGGCAACTCGGCGTCTCCGAAAAACCGTGAAAATAGATAGTGGGACGTAAAGCAAATAAGATTATGATCTACCACTCCAGAACTTGGCCGGATTTTTCATGCATATTCCCCCTTATTATTCACCTCTATGGCGTGGGATTTCCAAGAAAGTTTTCTTAGTTGTTTCTTATATCCTAAAAGGAATCTCCATGCCAAATTTCACTGCCATTGCTTTGGTAATTTCTTAGATAACTTAATGATCGGGAGAGTGATAGTTTACATTTAAAGGGTGTGGTCCGCCAACTTTAATAATTTAGTTCTATCCAGCCGTGTTTGTTGTCCTTCTCACAAGGGAACAGTACATGAAATGAAATCAACAACTTCAAAATCCAGTTAATGACATGGTCGCTGGAAAAAAGGATGCACAAATTAACGGACAACGTTGTTTTTGGGCTCTTTGCTCCTCCTTAAAGCCAACATGTAACATCGATGTCGAGTAGTGAATAAGTAACGGCTGCTATGCTAGCATACAACGCTGTTTAGACAATTTGCTTCAGATATTTTTATTTTTAGGAACATTGTCTCGTTCTCCAGCATTTCAATCTCTTCCATCGCGCAGGAATATTTAAAGTAAATCAAAAACTATTTTGAGGTATGTGTGTTCTCCAACAAGGCGTGGAGTCACATAGCATATCCTCTATGTCAGAGCGAATGGTGAATCGCTTTCTAATGCTTGCATATGCGAAACACTCTAATATCTCCAAAAGAACTCGTCGGATTTGCAAAATAAGAACATCACTAAACTTACCGCTCGACTTTCAATTGTTCTATTGGGTGAAATTAGTATAGTCCTATTTGAAGAAAGAAATGCTACCAATTTCTCGATAATTTACGAATGTGATGGAGACGAATTTAACAGTGTTTTATGAGCCCTTCGATACGATTTAAAAATTTTAAAACGGAATGTCTATATTTTTTAAAACTCTGAAGATATTTGTGGTAGAATACTTAGCCAAATAACCCTGTATATCATCTCTGTATTTGGTTACGAGTGTACACTATGTTTTTCTTCCAGTTCTAGATCCAGTTCTATTCTAGATCATTATCAATATCATCAACATCGTCTAATAAAAGGCAATGCCTTTTCGCTGTAGCCATATCTGACGATCTTCTACTTACCTCTTCATGTACCTATGCCAACTACGTGCCAGTTCACCGACGGAGTTCCTGATGTATGGCCTCCTAGGTCGTCCCCTAGGTCTTTCTTCCAGTACTTTACCTTCAGTGATGGTTTGGGAAAGAAAGTCATGTCTCAGTACGTGTCCAAGGAACTTTTTTACTCTTCTTTATCGTATTTAAGAAGCATCAATCCTCTTTTGCGCTCTTTAAAACAAGGTAATTTGAATTTTTATCCATCCAAATTTTTTTGTAATTCTTCTCCAAAAACAAATTTCTGCAGCCTCTAGTTATTTTTCTTTCTGTTTCCATAATACCCAGGTTGAGTGCCCACACAGTATAAATAATAATTTCGTGTGGCTATTTCTAGCCGAGTGCAGCCCTCCGATGAGAGTGGGCGGCATCTGCCATGTGTAGGTAACTGCGTGTTGTTGTGGGACCCTCTGAACCGAAGGCCAGTACGCTGACCATTCAGCCAACGAGTCGGACTAAAGTAAACTCGTGTCCTCATCCCGAGGTAGTGCAGCTCTTTTCAGGCACACTCCCATTGGAGGTGAGCTCCATGTACCATTTCAACCACATACCAGCCCTCCTGCCATTCTTAAATTTCTGGCAGTACCGGGAGTCGAACTCGGGCCCCCGAGGACGGTAGCTAATAACACTAACCGTTACGCTACGGAGGCGAACACGCACCAGTAGTCCACTCCAAACAAAGGTCTTGAGGAATAATTTTCTGGTCTCTAAACTGAGATGGTGGTTAAGCAATAAGCTTGTTTTGCTATCACTATTATTTCTTGTCCGACTCGTTGGCTGAATGGTCAGCGTACTGGCCTTCGGTTCAGAGGGTCCCGGGTTCGATTCCCGGCCGGGTCGGGGATTTTAACCTTCATTGGTTAATTCCAATGGCCCGGGGGCTGGGTGTTTGTGCTGTCCCCAACATCCCTGCAACTCACACACCACACATTACACTATCCTCCACCACAATAACACGCAGTTACCTACACAAGGCAGATGCCGCCCACCCTCATCGGGGGGTCTGCCTACAAGGGCTGCACTCGGCTAGAAATAGCCACACGGAATTATTATTATTACTATTATTTCTTGATTTCTGAAAGTGATCTGTTATCAGCGGTAATTACAATATCCAAATAGGAGAATTCTGTGACTTGTTCTATCGGTGTATTATTTAGGCTACTTTTTGGCTACTATCTTGTATATTGTTTTCTTTATATTTATTTTTAGTTAAAATTTTTCTAAGGATTTGTTTAATCTTCTTAGCATCTTACTCATATCCTTTTCAGAATTAGCTAAGATAGCAATATCATCTGCAAGGTGGATACTGTGCATCTGAATTCCATTAAAAATCACCCACTTAGTATGCTCTTTCATTACTCCAACTGCATTTTCTATGAACAGGTTAAAGAGATATGGTGACCGTGGACAGCCTTGTCGTACTCCACTTATAATTTTTGCTTCTCTTGTAGTACAATTAATATTAACTTCCGTGGTTTGAGCTTTATATAGATTCAGGATAAGGCGCCTGTCTTTTTAGTCAAGTCCCACATTCTCCATTACTTGAAGAAGTAATTTCCACTCAACATTATCGGAGGCTTTTTCCAAGTCAATAAATCCAATATACTGTAAGTTTTCCTGTTGACTTCTATTCTTCCTTCAAAAAATTGGCATAATGCTAATATAGCCTCTCTAGTTCCTTTCTGTGTTCTAAAGCCATGTTGATCGTCATCAGATTGTTGTTCTATTTTCTTTCTAATTCTATCTTCACTCGTTATAAGTGAAATCTGAGAAACGTGAGAATGGATCGCTAATGTTCTATAATTAGAACAATCGCACGCATTTCCTTCCTTGGGGAGTGTAATTGAGCTACTTTTAATAAAATCTGTTGGTAAGGTTCCTTGTTTGTAGTACTCAATAATCACTTCAAACAGACCGTTTTTCCTGGTATCATCACAGGTTTTCAAGAGTTCAGCTGGAATGGCATCCCAACAGCGGCTTTGTTCTGTTTCAGTTTTGAGAGTGCTGCTGTAGTGATGGGCGTTCCTCTGTAGACTTCTTGAACTGATTCCACATCATCCAAACATTATTCAATATTGACAATATCTTCTCCATCATATAAGTCTTCAAGGTATTCTTTCCATCGGTCACTTACTCTTTCGATATCGTCCCTGTTCTGCCAAAACGGCGAATGTTACAATGCTCTTCCTATCCATTATTTCCCTTAAGACTGGTCACGCCTTCCCGCCACGTATTGATATTCGGTCCATCAGAACAATTTCCGTTGAGTTCATTTTCCTATGTGCGTGTGTAAAGGTAAATGAACCTTACTGTAACCATACCAAAGGAATGTATGTTTGCATGACATTTACCCACTCCTAGAGTGTGATGTATTTAAGGTTCATTTTCCTTTACAGTGGCGCATAGGATAATGAACTGAACGAAAATTGTTCTGATGGACCGAATATCAATATATAGCTGGAAGGCGTGACCAGTCGTAAGGTAAATAAGGGATAGGAAGAGCATTGTAACATTCGCCGTTTTGGCAGAACAGGGACGATATGAAAGATCAGTTTTCCATCTTTATTATTAATCACATTGCTTTTAGTTCTTTTCTTATAGCCCAGATATTTTATTTTGAGTAAGCCTTATCCGAATACCCCCTCCTCAAATCATTTTTCAATTTCTTCAATTACTTCTTTCATCCAGTTGTCTTTCGCTAGACGACACTTCATTGTTATAAAGTTTTAAAATTATTTGTATTGTTCAAGTTTTCCCCTTAATCTGTCCCTTTCTTCAATGAGCTCTAGAATTTCTGAGGTCATCCATGGTTTTCTTGGCTATAATTTTGGTCTACCTAGGACTCCTGGGGCAGATATCTCCAAGCCACTTTTTATATCACCCCATCCCGAATTACCTTTCTTCAATTTGGTAGCATCCTTGAATGGTTGTAGTTTATTTAGGCACCACTTTTTCTGTCTGATTGTTTGGAACTTCTTGAATCTTCAACAAGAGTGTGATCACTGTCGATTTCAGCACCTGCGTAGATATGACTGGATTTCACTTTATTTCTGTACCTCTGTGTAACCACTATATAGTCAATCTGGTGTCTTCTTGTATCTCTATGGGCCTTTCAAGTATAACGTCTTCTTCTGGGAACCTCAAAACATGTGTTTGATTTAACCATCTCGTACTGCTCACAAAATTCTTACAGTCTTCTGCGTTTTTAATTTGTTTCTCCCAGACTAAATTTACCACCGTATTGAATACTTTCATTTGAACCTACAGAAGCATTAAAATTACCCATCAAAATCACATTGACCAAGCTCGATAGCTGCAGTTGCTTAAGTGCTGCCAGTATCCAGTATTCGGGAGATAGTAGATTCGAACCCCACTGTCGGCAGCCCTGAAAATGGTTTTCCGTGGTTTCTCATTTTCACACCAGGCAAATGCTGGGGCTGTACCTTAATTGTTGTTGTTGTTGTCGTTTTAAGGGGCCTAACATCGAAGGTCATCGGCCTGTACCTTAATTAAGGCCACGGCCGCTTCCTTCCCACTCCTAACCCTTCCCTGTCCCATCGTCGCCATAAGACCCATCTGTGTCGGTGCGTCGTAAAGCAACTAGCAGCAAAGAAAATCACATTGGTGTTCTTGTCCAAAATTTCATATAGTTCTTCGATTTTTTCGTGTATCTCTTCCACATCGTCATTCTTACTGTTGGTAGTAGGGAAATATACTTGTATTAATACCAAGTCTACTGGCTTTTACTTTTGTCATAAGGATTCTATCATTAATATGATAGGTGTTCCCAACATAGTGTACCAATTTACCTCTCAATACGATTCTCGGCTCTAATGTTGCCACTATGAATTATTCTAAAGTCCTCAGATCTGAAGTGGTCCATCTTGTCTCACATACACCTAGAACATCTCATCTGTTCTTCACCATTGAAGATTTTAGTCCCTCCATTCTTCCCAGTTTGAGCAATGTTTTAACATTCCATGTCCCAACAAAAATGTATTATTTTCCTTGCGAGGATTTGCGGGATGACGACCGGGCCTCGCAGTTGTTCCCACTCCTGCCTGATCTTGGCTTCCGATGTCCACGATCAGTAGAATCAACACCCAGCATGGTTACTGTACATGAGATATCCTTACGATCTTTAACGTAGTAGTTTCCCATTGCTCTCTACATCCTCATGCCGCTTATAGTCGCCTCTTACGACAGGCAGGAGTTCTAGATGACATGTTTCAATTAAAAACTACTGTTGTCCATCAAGATCATCTCTGTATTAATCTTCATGTCAAGTTTATCTGAAGTGTGTTTAACGGAATTGGATGATATAAAGTTGTTTCACCTTTAGGGACGGTTTTTCATCCCAAGGACAAGAAATTGCCCTGAACCTTCACATGCTCATCCGCCCCACAAAGAGATCGTTGGCGTGGTGAAGGAGGAGTCATTTCCCCGGGAATCACTTGGTTTTCCTT
Organism: Anabrus simplex; assembly: GCF_040414725.1. Classification (NCBI taxonomy): domain Eukaryota; kingdom Metazoa; phylum Arthropoda; class Insecta; order Orthoptera; family Tettigoniidae; genus Anabrus; species Anabrus simplex. The sequence continues at coordinate 1,678,344,582 of NC_090265.1, forward strand.
TCTGGTCGCCTTCTACGACAGGCTGAGGTTACCGTGGGTGAATTCTAACCCGCAATCCACACGTACAAATGTCCACGACGGGCGTGAAATTGAAAGACTTCCTAGGCCTCGAATGCTCTAATACCGTCGGGGTTGGACAAGAACAAGAGTTCAAGAAGGGAGGTCGGTCATAATAGATGAACGTGAGGAGCCTGGTACAAGTAAGTGGAAGCAATGTCAAGACTCAGCTAAGAGCCTCTGGACCCACTTTTAGTACCCTCTTACGACAGGCAGGTGTTCTAGATGACATGTTTGAATTAAAAACTACTGTTATCCATCAAGATCATCTCTGTAGTAATCTTCAACATGCCAAGTTTATCTGAAGTGCGTTTAACAGAATTGGATGATATTTTTCCCAGAACATGTTTTTATAGGATATGAGGAAACACGTAAAATATAATGTTACTCGACAGTTAAAGTTTCTTCAAAGCAATTGTGTGATTTTCTTTTCCCCAAGCAATCTAATCATAGCCTGGTGTATTCCTTTGATACGAGTAAGCTTTTATCTCCGGTGTCACAAAGAACATTGTTTTCGCACTTACTTGCTCGGCAATTTTCAGTGATAGCTTTCTCCTCTTGCTTTCATTTTTAAGGGAGTTCTGAAACAATAGAGCTAACACTTCACAACTCAAAAATGTTGCACGCATCTGATCTCACAGTTAGTAGCGATTAAATAGCCGTTCTGCAAATTATGTTTAGACTATTTCTGAAACAAAGTGCCCTCCTGTGGGTGGCTGATGCAGACGAAGAATGCACCCACAGTATCCTCTGCCTGTCATAAGCGGTGACTAAAAGGGGCGACCAAGGGGTGATGAAATTAGAACCATGAGACTACTTGTGAGAAACACCATGGGTCGACGTTACTTGCGATTAGTACCACCATGTGAGAAACACCATTGATATATGTTACATAGGCATAGTGCCCTTATGTGAGGAACACCACGGTCTGGCCGTTGCCTGTGGTTAGTAGCATCTTGTGAATCCCACTGAGTGGCTGAAAGGAGGGGGGTGGGGCACTCGGCTGCGTGGACAAATGCCCATGCGATAAAAGGTGCCGTACGCTGCATTGGAATGTGTCGGTTCCCTTGTGTTCAGAATGGGTCTGCGTTACCAATAAGTTGTGCCACTATATGAAGAACACCACAGGTTTTCGTTGCCTCTGATTAGTACCACTATGTCAGGAGCACCAGGGGTTTGGCTGTTCCCGTGATTAGTCCCACTATGTGAGGAACACTATGAGTCTGCGTTACTTGCGAGTGGTGCCCTTATGTGAGGAACACCATAGGTTTTATTTGCCGGAGAGTGATGCCATTATGTGTGACATACCCTGAGTTTGCATTAACTGTGATTAGTACCACCTTGCGAGGAACACCATGAGTCTACGTTACCTGTGATTAGTACCACTATAGAAGGAACACCATGGTTCTGCTTTAACGGTGGTTAGCACTATTATGAGAGGCCGGTGACACGGATTTCAGACCCCTTTTAGTAACAAGCATCATCTCAGAAACGAAGACATTTTGGATTGAATCCACTGATTGTTTTGGATTCATGGACATTTTCCCATCATCATTCGTTTTAAATTTTAGTCAGTGAATATATTTTGAAGTTTGAATTATCGTTTCATTTCGTTGCATCTTGTACCATTAGGGCCCGATGACCTAGCTGTTACTACCCTTTAAACAACGAACATCACCATCATCAAACCAAATGTGAATGCTCATTATTAAAGTTTCACCGCAATAGTGATGTTTCCAGAATCTTCAGGCACCTGTAACGCAGAATATATTTTAAAGAGTGTTGACCATCAGATTGTTTATGATTCCTTGTACTAACGTTGCCATTAAACTCTCAAGAAGCCTGTAGTATTTCCAAGACGCACAATGCAGCAGTAAACAACATTCAACATTCAACATTAAGCACATGTTTTAGACCCCAGAAGAGCTGCTAATCAATTCAAACTGCACACCGAACACCTAGAAGAATTACTCGTTTCATGAGCGGTGGTTATACTTTTGCATTTAAGAGGAAATAAAATAGCATTCTCCCTTCATTCCTAGGAAGTCCAGAAAAACCCCACAAGATGGAGGGGACGGCCACGATTCCTTTCTCGTTTTGGGTTTTCTTTTCCATTCATACGCGTTTGAGCGGGATAATACGATAGCAGCTCGTGACATATCACTTCTCAACGTGCCTTATTTTTGCGTTTTTATCCCATTATTTTAATCTTTCATGGGTTGAATATTTATAAACGAATTCTTAGATGTTCGGTATGTCCGAAGAGGAAACTGTATGCCAAGTTTTACTCACATCCGTCTGGTGGTTTTTGTGATACCGTGATGGGAAAGTGAGCAGTATTTTGCATATATATATGAAAATTCGGGTTGAATATCTCAGATGATGCATCACTGTCCTTCTGAACTGAAGTTGGTGGGTTCAAACCCTGCTCAGCCCAGTGGAATTTGAATACACCAGATGAGTGTAGGTACATTTATCGGCACGTAAAAGAACTCCTGTGGGAAATATTCAGCACCTTGGCGTATCCGACAGCTGCAGGAAAACAGTCAGAGGGACGTAAAATATTATAAGACAAGGTATGGATGAAATCAATCAACACTGATCTGCAGTTAGCACAGTAGCCCAGGTGGCAGATTTCCTGTCGGTTATTTATCTAGTCGTCCCTTAAATTATTTAAAAGAATTTGTAATATTTCGAACGTCATTCTTGGTAAATTATTTCAATACCTAACTCCTCTTCCTATAAACAAATATTTGCCCTAATTTTTTAATCTTGAACTCAAATTTACCTTTCCTGCTATTGAAATCATCACTCAACGTATTCGTCTGGTAATGTCATACAACGCAATTTGCCCACTGACAACTCGGAACATACCGCTTAGTCGAGCAGCTTGTCTCCTTACTCGCAAGTCTTCCCAGCCCGAAGTTTGCAATATTTTCGTAACACTACTCTTTAGTTGGACCAGGCGGACACTTATAGAGGCATTCACAACGGATATTTGATATTTATTATATTTTCTATACTCTTTGCATATACAATTCTATACGAATTTCTAGGAATAATAATAATAATAATAATAATAATAATAATAATAATAATAATAATAATAATAATAATAATAATAATGTGCATCCAGGAGATAGGTTCGAATCTCACTATCGGCAGCCCTGAAGATGGTTTTCCGTGGTTTCCCATTTTCACACCAGGCAAATGCTGGGGCTGTACCTTAATTAATGCCACGGCCGCTTCCTTCCCACTCCTAGCCCTTTCCTCTCCCATCGTCGCCGTAAGACCTATCTGTGTCGGTGCGACGTAAAACAACTAGCAAATAATAATAATAATAATAATAATAATAATAATAATAATAATAATAATAATAATAATAATAATAATAATAATAATAATAATAATAATGATAATAATAATAATAATAATAATGTTTTGTGAACTGCGTGCGTGTGAATATTTGACATTCTGCTTTTTCTTACCGGATGACGGACCAACAGGAACTCTGCTGGTCGAACTATCGATGAATCTTTCATTAAAAGTTTATGGTAAATAGCCAGTGGGCCATCAGAGGTGTTTACGTTGCGTCATCGTACGACATAGAATGTCGAATCGATATTAATTTTGCTGTTCAAAAATCCAGTTACGTTTTCCGTGTCTCAAGCCATGATCTTGATTTCTGGAAGTTGACACTCTGCCGCTGTTCAGAAGAAGAAGACACTTATACACTAAACTTGTCTGTACAGACATCTAACTTTGGACACAGTGTCTGTGAGTGTCCTATTATTGTAATAATACGGCTTTATTGAAGAGTGCGCTCATTTGCCACGGCTGCATTTGTTACTAATAACGCGAAAAAGTACAAAATGATTTGTATAGGCTTTTATTCTCCTATTTAAATGTTCTGTAATTTGTTTCTGCATCCGTCTAATGAATCCGAACTCTCTATTCTTCTCCCATACAAGTCTAGTTTTTTCTTGCATTTTTTAGTATGTGATATCTGATACGCTTTTCTAACTCATTGTCTTGCGCCATAGCTTCACCTCTCCTCTGTTCCTGTACCGTGGATCGTTGGCTACGTGAATATAGGCCCACTAACAAGGTTACTCGATCCCACTCGTCAAAGTCGTGAGCCTTGCCCGATTGTTATTCTCTCTCTAGGGTTATCACATCCTCTCCTCTGTTCGATGTAAGACGTAAAGGTTACATATCCTTCAAACCCATAAAATTGAATGTCATATACTGTAGCTAGCGATAAATAACGAAAATAAATAAACCAATAAACAAGTACGGTATACATACTTAGAGACATACATCAAAACGTTTAATAAAATAGCCTTAGTGCTAGTGTGAAGTAAAAAGTAATTGTTGTACATGACGGACAAAGAATGTGTGATTTTCTGCTGGATTTAGAATGCTATACTAATAGTATTTCTTGTAATTTTCTCTTTCCGTGGAATTGTTTGTTGTTCCCTTGTTGTAACTGTTGTTATTATTGTTGTTGTAGTCCGACTCGTTGGCTGAATTGTCAGCGTACTGGCCTTCGGTTCAGAGGGTCCCGGGTTCGATTCCCGGCCGCATCGGAGATTTTGACCTTAATTGGCTAAATCCAATGGAACGGGGGCTGGGTGTTTGTGCTGTCCCCAACATTCCTGCAACTCACACACCACACATAACACTATCCTCCACCACAATAACACGCAGTTACCTACCCATGGCAGATACCGCCCACCCTCATCGGAGGGTCTGCCTTACAAGGGCTGCATTCGGCTAGAAGTAGCCACACGAAATTACATTTTATTGTTGTTGTAGGGATTTTTTTTAATTTACTGTATTATCATTGTAACGTTAAGCTAGTAGTAAGCTATAGTATTGTAAGCCGCAGTGTTAAGCACTGGAAATACTTAAGTTGTATGTGAATTTGTATATAATGATGCTGGATTTAGAATGTTAAGTTAGTAGTATTTCTTGTAATATTTCCTTCCATCTAATTGCATGTTGTACCCTTATTTTTATAGTTGTTATTGCTAGTTGGGTAATTATGTTTTATCTTTATTATCACACTACGGTAAGCGACCATTACCACCTGGATATTTCCCAATTGCGATGTATTTCTTAATAATAATAATAATAATAATAATAATAATAATAATAATAATAATAATAATAATAATAATAATAATAATCTTAATTATAGATTGTTATTATCGTATATCGACAACATACGGTATGTAGACGATTCCATACTCATTGCTGATGATATTGAGGGACTGAAAAATCTCTTAGACATGGTTTACCATGCCATCCTTCAATACGGGCTTGATATTGATGTAAAAAGGACGAATTACATGGTCATCAGTAAACATGAAATGCCACTCTGTATATTCAAAGGTAACGGTCGACCTGTTGAGAGAGTAACTAATTTCACCATGTAGGAGGTCACCTTGAGTGAAGACTGGGATCCTTCTTTAGAAATCATGTGTCGCATAGAACGAGCAAGAAATATCTTCATTAAGATAGAAAAAAACAGGTTTCAGAGTTATAACCTCAGCCTAAACTTCAAGAGGCGAATAGTGAGTTGTCACATATTTAAGGTGTCCAATCTTGAACACCAACTGATATCATTGAGAAGAATATCCAAGCCTTCAAAATGTGCATCTACATGTCGCCTGCTCAAGTCACGAGGATCAACATGTGTCCTACGAAGAAGTCCTTCGACATATTTGTTGTCAACCTAATCTCGTGTTTACCGTTTAGAAGCGGAAACTGCAGTATCTATAATGCACAACGAGTCTAAGTACCATCCCCCGCAACTCTTCACGCAAGGACGGATCGACGAGAGAAGAGGAACGTGGAAGAGGAGGAGTTCATGGTTGGATAATGCTCACAAATTATGTGACATGACGCCCGAGTTCTTCAGGGCTGTCGTATCCAAAGCAGGTTGATCGCCGACATCCGCAACACTTAAGGCACCAAGCAGGAAGAGACGAAGAGGGAGAAGAAGAAGTCAGTCTTTCAGTTTTCAGGTTGCAAGCACCTCTGAAATAACTATGCACCTCCCAAATTTCAATTTGGAACTAGCACTGTAGCCCGATATATTTCCATTACAGCTGTGCAAAACGACATGTGGACTCGCGGGAACTCACTTATAAAAGAAGGGTCTCGCTCCGTATTTGGATGTATGAACTCGTTCAAAGCTTCCTGTTCCAGCAATCATATTTGAGAGAACAAAACTTGAATAGACGCTCAAGTACATTGAATAAATGAGTCTAACGAATTGTCCATGATGTCTTATCAAATAAGCATAAACGAGTTTTGGAAAACCAAGCAGCTTGCAAACTCGGAATTTCAAGCGAATCACTGATTGGTACATTGCTGCCACATGCATCGGTTTTCGGCGCACACAAAGTATGATATTTAGTGTATAGTACAATCTTATTTGCATCATTTCTACTTCTATCACTCGTCATGCATTCATGTGAAGCTGAAACAAGGCACTAACTTGCAGTTAGATCCCTCACTGAATGACTGAGAAAAGTAGTCGACTGGTATACCCAGTGTCTTATCCAGTTTCGAGTTGAGTTTGTGACACATGCACGCATGCGAGCACACACACACACACACACACACACACACACACACACACACACACACACACACACACACACACACACACACACACACACACACACGGAGCTCACTGTTCAAATACCAATAAGTCCGGTTGTAACTTTTCCAGACTCATTTAATTTATGAGATTTTTGCTGTTCGCCCTAGCAGCAGGTTCGTTCTCTGACCGGACCTGCAGAATAGCAGAAGTTAGGAGATACAATCGGTTCGAATGAACTCAGACTCCCTCTTCGCACGGCATTAGTTTACACATCTCTCGTCTATAAATCTTCAAGAGTTGAGTCTAACCATCGTCCTTTTTGGTCTCCTTCTGTCCCTTTTCTTAGCCTTCTGACATATTTTTCCCCTCGTCATCTGAACTTCCAGGTCATGATAATCCTTTATTATCTACATTTCTCCTGCTTAAATGAATTCCTCAGGTACATTTCCTATGTCATCTGTCTTACTACTTTAAAGACTCTGTTTCTACTTCATCTGCCATCAATGTGGGATTGTACTGATTCCAAGCTCTACCGAACTCACGTCTCCTTAGCTTGCTCTGTCTCATTCCTCTTGCCCCTCTCCTGCCATTGCAACAAGTCCTTGCAATACATATTCCATATATCAAGGAATTACTCTTCCCAAACAGGCATCATCCTCTTACTATTCTTGATCCCGATGGGCTTAGATGTGAAGGATTAATGAGCGAGTTCGCTACGTGTTTTGGGACGTGTAGCTGTGAGCTTTTATTCGAGGGACAGTGGGTTCGAACTGATCTGTCGGCAGCCCTGAAGAAGATTCCCCCATTTTCATAATAGATAAGTGCTGGGGCTGTACCTCAATTAAGGTCACGGTCGTTTCCTTCCTAATCCTAGACTACCGTCACCACAAGGTCAGTCTGAGTCGGCCTGACGTAAAATAGATAGCAATTCTGATGACGTATTTCAAAAATATTGAGATGTTTCAATTTTTTTAAACATTATGATTTTTAATCTAAGTCCTCGACTTAGAGCGCTTGAAAATTTCGGACTAATAATTTCGTAGTTTAAATTTGTGATTCGCATTTACAAACATTTGCTGTAGATAACGCCACTCGTTCCGTTGGAATCAGATGTAAACGATAGGAGCACTACGTGTTTGAAAACTAAACGTGTTGGTCATGCGGTTAGGGTCGTGTAGCTGTGAGCTTGTATTCGGTAGATGGGTTCGAACCACACCGCAGGCAACACTGAAGATGTGTTTCCACGGTTTCTCATTTCCACGCCAGGCAAATGCTGCGAATGTACCTTAATTAAGGACCCCACCATTTCATTCCAAACCTTAACCTTTCGCCATCCTTCACTGTGTTTATGCGACGTTAAACCACAAAAAATATGAAATTATACCTGTTCACGTAACGCTGCTAGAGTCGATGTGGAATACCTGCGGTTTCATGTTTTAAATGCTATTATCACGTCATGTTTCTTAGCAGCATCCTTCAGTCTCTCAACACCACATTTTTCTCTAATTCCTTTTACACTGACTGACAGAGCAAATGCAACACCAAGAAGGAGTGGTCAGAACTTTATGCCAATTGCAGGGTAGACTGACGTCACTGAGGTATGCTCATGATGTGAAATGCGCCGCTGTGCTGCGCACGTAGCGAACGATAAATGGGACACGGCGTTGGCGAATGGCCCACTTCGTACCGTGATTTCTCAGCCGACAGTCATTGTAGAACGTGTTGTCGTGTGCCACAGGACACGTGTATAGCTAAGAATGCCAGGCCGCCGTCAACGGAGGCATTTCCAGCAGACAGACGACTTTACGAGGGGTATGGTGATCGGGCTGAGAAGGGCAGGTTGGTCGCTTCGTCAAATCGCAGCCGATACCCATAGGGATGTGTCCACGGTGCAGCGCCTGTGGCGAAGATGGTTGGCGCAGGGACATGTGGCACGTGCGAGGGGTCCAGGCGCAGCCCGAGTGACGTCAGCACGCGAGAATCGGCGCATCCGCCGCCAAGCGGTGGTAGCCCCGCACGCCACGTCAACCGCCATTCTTCAGCATGTGCAAGACACCCTGGCTGTTCCAATATCGACCAGAATAATTTCCCGTCGATTGGTTGAAGGAGGCCTGCACTCCCGGCGTCTGCTCAGAAGACTACCATTGACTCCACAGCATAGACGTGCACGCCTGGCATGGTGCCGGGCTAGAGCTACTTGGATGAGGGAATGGCGGAACGTCGTGTTCTCCGATGAGTCACGCTTCTGTTCTGTCAGTGATAGTCACCGCAGACGAGTGTGGCGTCGGCGTGGAGAAAGGTCAAATCCGGCAGTAACTGTGGAGCGCCCTACCGCTAGACAACGCGGCATCATGGTTTGGGGCGCTATTGCGTATGATTCCACGTCACCTCTAGTGCGTATTCAAGGCACGTTAAATGCCCACCGCTACGTGCAGCATGTGCTGCGGCCGGTGGCACTCCCGTACCTTCAGGGGCTGCCCAATGCTCTGTTTCAGCAGGATAATGCCCGCCCACACACTGCTCGCATCTCCCAACAGGCTCTACGAGGTGTACAGATGCTTCCGTGGCCAGCGTACTCTCCGGATCTCTCACCAATCGAACACGTGTGGGATCTCATTGGACGCCGTTTGCAAACTCTGCCCCAGCCTCGTACGGACGACCAACTGTGGCAAATGGTTGACAGATAATGGAGAACCATCCCTCAGGACACCATCCGCACTCTTATTGACTCTGTACCTCGACGTGTTTCTGCGTGCATCGCCGCTCGCGGTGGTCCTACATCCTACTGAGTCGATGCCGTGCGCATTGTGTAACCTGCATATCGGTTTGAAATAAACATCAATTATTCGTCCGTGCCGTCTCTGTTTTTTCCCCAACTTTCATCCCTTTCGAACCACTCCTCCTTGGTGTTGCATTGTCACTGTCAGTCAGTGTATCTTCTTATTTTGTATGGCTATTATTTGCCTTATTCTTTCAAGTAATGAATTTTCAGGTCTGTGCGTTTTTTCAAAGCCTGCTGCAGGACTCACGGAAGTAGCTAGCTGGGTCATGGCCTCCCTAGCCGTGAATTGGGACTCGCCTTAACAAGTTGCACTAACGACTGCATGGAGACTTTCCTCGTTACTTGCTTACCCTTAATCTCGTTTACTACCGTCTGTTAATCCTTGTTAACGAAACTCTACGAGAGGGAGAGCGAGTTACCTTGTTTACGTGATTACGACTAATATGGACATCGTACGGTCGTTTGCAGCACAAATTACTGTAGCGCTACAGCATATATTCAGTACTAATATTTACATCAAATATATATCAGAGCAATGATCACGCAAGCTACTAAATCGAGTGGTTTAGTCTTGTCTTCATCAGAATTCGAATATGCGCAGTTAGATCGCGCATCAAATTTTCTTCGTCAGTAGTCTTTTTGCTGAAAATAATGCAATTTATTTTCCCTTTTCCTCATATTCCTTTCGAGATAATGCCGAAACGGTGCATATTTTGTCGCTGTTCGGGCAAAATCTTATATCTCACAATGCTAGTCCTATTCATTATATTCCTTCTCACGCCTCCCAGCCACATGTTGATATGCAGTCCATCAGAACAGTTTCCGTTGAATTCATTTTGGTATGCTAACGTGTAAAGGAAAATGAACCTTAAGTACATTATACTGCAGGAAGGCGTAAATGTCATGCAAACATACATTCTCAGTATAATGTACTTAAGGTTCATTTTCCTTTACACGTTAGCATACCAAAATGAATACAACGGAAATTGTTCTGACATCCGGCTCCATGGCTAAATGTTTAGTGTGCTATCCTTTGGTCAGAGGGGCCCGGGTTCGATTCCAGGCAGGATCGGGAATTTTAACCATAATTGGTTAATTTCGCTGGCACGGGGGCTGGGTGTATGTGTCGTCTTCATTATCAATTCATCCTCATCACGACGCGTAGGTCGCCTACGAGCGTCAAATCGAAAGACCTGAATCTGGCTAGCCGAACTTGTCCTCGGACACTCCCGGCACGAATTGCTCTACGCCATTTCATTCATTTCATTGTTCTGATGGAATAAATGTCCATATGTGGCTGGGAGGCGTGAACATTCTCAAGGAAAATAATAGATGGGAATAACATTGTGGGATATAACCTATTTCCCGAACAGCGACAATTTCATCTCCTGATGTATTTAATTGTCTCTGCCATGAATGCCAAGCAAAACATTAATACTTATCAGTGTGTGTGTGTGTGTGTGTGTGTGTGTGTGTGGTGAGGGGTCCCCGCAAGGTTGCGTTTTCTTATATGTACGGCGGGAGTCATATAAATCTTGCTCCCTCCTAATATTTCTAAAACTGAAATGGAGTACAAGCAAGTGCTCATAACTATAGACCCTACCAAAACTAAACCTCATGGCGGAACAGCCCTGAAAGGCCATGGCCTACAAAGCGACCACTGTTTAGCCCGACGGCCTGTCATGTGGTAGGCACGACTAATCCTCTCGGTCGTTATTTCATGACTTTCTAGACCGCAGCCACCATCTCGCCGGCAGATGGCTCCTCAGTTGTAAATACGTAAGCTGAGTGGACCTCGAACCAGCCCTCAGATCCTGGCCTGGCCGGGAATCGATCACGGATCCTCCTGGTAAAAGGCAGGCACATTACCGCTACACCGCGGTGCACACTTGTAGACAATACACATATTTTAATAATTATTAGAATATGTAGTATTTTGAAAAGTCACATGGAACAATGCCTATTGACCATAAACATTCCAGGATAACAGTAACATTAATCAGACTTAATTAAAAATACTGACATTCTAATACGACTAACAGTTCAAACAGCGTATTCGCTTTTAAATGTCAAGAACGCACAATTGCGACGACATTTCCTACCAACTAAATCAGTTTACATTCTAACCTATTGCTATATAAAAATCCTGGGTCTACTTATATTATTATAGATATAAAATGATAATAATAATAATAATAACAATAATAATAATAATAATGATAATAAAATAATAATAATAATAGCGTAACTTACTTCAACCTGCGACTTTTTTATAACATCTATTATAACATATTATTCTGCTGATGTTTGCAGAGTATTTTATGTTTTGTCCCGTTCTTTCAAGTTCATACAAAGCGCCGGTGTACTCTTGCTACAAAAGCATTCTATTCATCAAGTCTAGAGCGCGTAATGTAGTTTTTCTTTTCTCGGGAGGACTATTATCTCCTTGCTGTTAATAGTTAACAGTGGAATGTTGAGTTATTGACATTGGCCCAGGTTCAAGTGGCTGGAGAAATTCTGCTCCCCTAACTGCACTGCAACTAGAGCGCTTGTTAGCTGCAGAAAATAAATGCAAGGAGGTAATTAAAGAACTAGAAATACACTCAAAGTTGTGCGGAAATATTTTTCTTTTTGACGTAACTAATGAGTTATTATTTCTCTCTCTGTGCATAATGTTATTATTATTATTTTATTATTATTATTATTATTATTATTATTAATAATTTAGTATTATTATTATTATTAATTTAGTATAAGTAATAATAGTAGCCTATCTACGTCTTTGCAAGATATTTAAAAACCAAGAAACCAAACCCCATGGCACTACAGCCCTTGAAGGCCCTTGGCCTACCAAGCGACCTTGCAAAGTATTTAGAGGCGTTTATTTGCCTTTGCTTGTTCCACATTCCTTTTATTCCTTTGCTCTGGGCTTCCTTTTCGTCATTGTTCCATGTTTCTCCGGTCATATTCTTCTGTTTGTCCCCATGGTCAAACTGGCATTTGTGAATATTTAACGTAAATTTCTCCCCATTTTTGATGTATTGCTGTATGATTCCTGCCATTTTAAGGTCACTCTTTATTTCACTAATTCCTTTTCAACTACTTATCTATAGGAGTCTATAGGAGTTAATTACTTTGATGCGTCCGTGGAACTTTAATCTCTGGTTTCTAATGTCAATATTAATATCTGGGTTTTTATATATTTTGCTGTCCGACTCGTTGGCTGAATGGTCAGCGTACTGGCCTTCGGTTCAGAGGGTCCCGGGTTCGAATCCCGGCCGGGTCGGGGATTTTAACCTTAATTGGTTAATTCCAATGGCCCGGGGGCTGGGCGTTTGTGCTGTCTCCAACATCCCTGCAACTCATACACCACACATAACACTATCCTCCACCACATTAACACGCAGTTACCTACATATGGCAGATGCCGCCCACCCTCATCGGAGGGTCTGCCTTACAAGGGCTGCACTCGGCTAGAAATAGCCACACGAAATTATTATTATTATATTTTGCTTGTGTCTAAATTTGTATTATTCACCCGTGAGTTTCTTGCTTTCTTGTTCAAATACTGCTTTTTAGCAATACATCGACATTCTTGATTAAAAGTACATGTTGAAAAGGCTTAGTTTTGTGGATCTGTAAAATCATCTGTTTTATACATACTTTGGGTGAGTCAATGTGCTATTTCCATTCTAATTTCATTGGCTTCTATTTATTTCTTACTTTCCTGAATCACCAAGATGTTATTTATTTATTTATTTATTTATTTATTTATTTATTTATTTATTTATTTATTTATTTATTTATTTATGTTCTCAATCCAAGGGCTGTGTAAAATAAACCAAAGCTACCATTTTGCACCCTCCTTTATTTCTTTCTAAAAGCTGTTTATCCTTTTGTTTTTCTCTCTCCTTCTTTCTTCTATTCCTTTTCCTCTTTCCATTTTCCTGAAAATCCTTGAATTTTCGTATCAACCTCCTGAAATTTGTTAAATCTTGCAGTACGGCTTCTGTTATTCATATATCTCTCTTTATGTCTTGTATCCACAAGTTACCATTCTTATTCCTTACAACCAAGCTACAAATTCGTTTTGTGAATTTGCTGTTGTACATTTTATTTTACAGTTTGCTTTACGTAGCACCGACACGGATAGATCTTATGGCGACGACTGGATAGGAAAGGTTTAGGATCAGGGAGGAATCAACCTTGGCCTCAATTAAGTTAAAACACTGGCATCTTCCTAATGAGAACATGGGAAACCACGGAAATCCATCGTCAGGGCTACCGACGGTGGTGTTTGAACCCACTATCTCCCGAATACAATGTGAAAGATACACTCAAACCACACATCCACTTGCTCAGTTTGCAGTTTAAATCCCCTAATGTGAACAAACAGCTTCACTCTGATCTTGTATTAGACGTATTTTCATTTGTTTCGGTTCTGTATAGGTCTTCATTTCTCTTAGGTATAAATACATTTTATACAGATTATTTATTTATTTGTACATATATTTATTTTCCAAAAATGTTAATACAGTTAAAGGATAGGAAAAAGGAGAAGCCTGTATATTCTTGTGTCCATAACCATTAAAATATAAGTACTAAAATATAATATATAAACTATTTACATGGTCATTACATATATTTGCTATTTGCTTTACGTCGCACTGACACAGATATGTCTTATGGCGACGATGGGGTAGGAAAGGCCTAGAAATGGGAAGGAAGCGACCGTGGCCTTAATTAAGGTACAGTCCCAGCATTTGCCTGGTGTGAAAATGGGGAAACTACGGAAAACCATTTCCAGGGCTGCCGACAGTGGGGTTCGAACCCACTATCTCCCGATTACTGGGTACTGGCCGCACTTACGCGACTGCAGCTATCGAGCTTTTAAAAATTAATATCACTCACAGAATTACGGATCAGTCGGACCCTAAGGTACGAGGGCAGCTCAGAAAATCAATCAAACAATCAATAAATGATTACTGATCTGCATTTAGGACAGTCGCCCAGGTGGCAGATACCCTATCTGTTGTTTTCCTAGCCTTTTCCTAAGTGATTTCAAAGAAATTGGATATTTATTGAACATCTCCCTTGGTACGTTATTCCAAACTCTAACTCCCCGTCATATAAATGAATATATGCCTCAGTTTGTCCTCTTGAATTCCAACTATATCTTCATATTGTGATCTTTCCTACTGTTATAAACGCCACTCAAACTTATTCATCTACTAATGTCATTCCACGCCATCTCTCCGCTGACAGCTTGGAACATACCACTTAGTCGAGCAGCTCTCCTTCTTTCTCTCAATTTTTCCCAGCCCAAACTTTGCAACATTTTTGTAGCGCTACTCTTTTGTCGGAAATCACCCAGAACAAATCGAGCTGCTTTTCTTTCGATTTTTTCCAGTTCTTGAATGAGGTAATTTTGGTGAGGGTCCCATAAACTGGAACCATACTCTAGTTGGGGTCTTACCAGAGACTTACATGACCTCTCCTTTACATCCTTACTACAACCCCTAAACACCCTCATAACCATGTGCAGAGATCTGTAAAGTTGCACTTCCCAGTTACGGCCATTTATTACACCACCTATACAACAGCAACACGACTATAACGACATACACTGTAACGTCACTTTTCCAAATAGTTTCCAAGAAACTCCATACATTTCAGCGAACGCACAACCAACTTGTCGATGCCGGATGCATAGATATTTCCTCCAGCGTTCTGCAACCACTCGGAGACAGCGGCCTTCACCTCCTCATCGGTATGGAAACGTCGACCACCGAGCTCCGTTTTGAGCTTACCGAACAGATGAAAGTCACATGGCGCTAGGTTGAGACTGTAGGGTGGATGTTGCCAGACCTCCCACTTGAAACGCTGCAGCAGTTCTCTCGTTTGGCGGGCCTTGTGAGGTGTTGCGTTATCGTGCAACAAAATCACACCGGCGCTCAATTTCCCCTCGCGCTTCTCTTTAATCGCTTTACGCAACCGGTGCAACGTTTGACACTACGACACCGCGTTGATTGTCGTTCCTTTCGGCATGAACTCCGCGTGCAGCAAACCCTCCACGTCAAAGAACACTATCGCCATAACCTTACCGACTGAAGGCTGAACCTTGGCCTTCTTTCATTGTGGTGTTGAGGGGTGCACCCATTCCATTGATGAGTTCGCTTCGTTTCGGGGGTGAAGTGGTGGACCTACGTTTCGTCACCCGTGACGATTTGCCGCAGAAAACCCGTTGCCGTCTGCGGTATTGCGTTGCAAATATGCCAGGGAGGATTGGAAACGTTGTCCCTTGTGCTCATCCGTGAGAAGACGTGGGACCCATCTTTGACACAGCTTACGATATCCAAGGTCCTCGTGAACAATGGCGAACACACTGCCATACATGTTCAGCTGCGTCGCGATTTCTCTCAGATTAATGCGCCGGTTCTGTCTAATGATCGCATTCACACTGTTGATCTTTGCACGGGTCCTGGACGTTGCGGGCCTGCCTTCGCCATGGTTTTCCGTGATATCCGTGTGTCCGGCTTCGAATTGCTGACACCACTTTACGATACCTTGCCGGGAAGTGGTCCGCTCCATATACACAGCACTAATGTCACTATGAATGTCCGTGCAATTCTTCCTTTTGGCCCATAGGAATCGGATTGTCGCACGAACCTCATATTTGGAGTGAACGTCCAGTTGACGCGCCATTGCATTTGGCCCCTATTCACACAATACTAGACGAGACACCACAGCGACCTGCCTAACAGACGTGTGGGCAGTGTCTGCCCCTTTCTCCGCTGTGCCCACGTTTGCGACACACAGCGCGCTGCTGCGGCGCGTTGGTGCAACTAATCTTTTGATCCACCGACGTATTTAAATAATACTCTAAATAAATGTCGGAATGAGTTATTTTCCTGTAAAACGAAACTTAAAAGAGATATGTCGAGTTTTATGTATCAGACTGCCTGTGAAGCCTCGTCCTGCGGAACTTTTTCAACAAATTATACTTAAAATCCTACACGCCATTATCATGAATTAAAATACCAAGCTTCATGGAGATACACCATTCTGTTTCTCCGTGGTACGGTAACGAACAGACAAATATTAAACTGAGCCGTTTATAGGCCTTTTGTATATAATCCCAGATGATAATAATATTCTTTCTTCTTCCTGTTCTTCTCCAGTTTATTGAGGTCAACTCATCATGATGATTTGGTCCATTTTTACGATCGGATATTTTACTGTATATTTTACTGTATGTGGCATGGTTATATTCCCTAACGTGTGTGAATGTTGTGAATGATTGTAGATGAAGAGAAATGTATTACGATGTATACTAGGACGAAAACAATCACCCACCTCCTGAGTGAGACAGAGGTCTTAACTGTAGGTAATTATAATCCCCGAACCAGCTGGAATCGAAACTAGGGCTCTTAGAGCCAAAGGTCATTTCGCTGACAATTCAGCCAAGATGTTTTCCAGGAATAAGGAGAGTACCGAAAGAGTTGGCTGCACGATATAGACCGGTAGGTGCAAGCTTGCATTCGGGAGACAGTAAGTTCGAAACTCACCATCGACCCACTGAAGATGGTCCGTAGTTCCTTATTTTCACTTTACAGTCCAAGCCCTTCCTTATCTCACCGTCGCCGTAAAACTATCTGACTTATTGCGAAGTTAAACCAAGAATAAGAATAAGAATAAGAATAAGAATAAGAATAAGAATAAGAATAAGAATAAGAATAAGAATAAGAATAAGAATAAGAATAAGAATAAGAATAAGAATAAGAATAAGAATAAGAATAAGAATAAGAATAATAAGAATAACAATAAGAATAAGAATATGGTTTTCATAGACGCCAAACTGCAGAAATTTTGTCCCGTCGTAAGGAAGTTGGTCCTAGAATACGCTAGCATACTGTCCGAAGATTTTCTGACAAGTAAGAATCGAACCCACGAACTTCTGTTCAGAAGCCTAGTGCTCTGCCATCTGAGCAATTCAACGCAGCAAGCAACCTAAAGCGGGAGGTTAAATATTACCAGAAAAACCATCTTCTATGGTTCTAGGACGCCCAGCATTTTTATATTTGTATCACACCACGCTTCAATCAATGCAAATGAAAAAAACAGGTAGATTGCATTATCCAGGACTGTTAGATAATCTGATAGGTTACCAGTCCTCACTTGCTTACTGAGCAGTCGTAATTCTAATGCTTCAAGCAAATCGTAAAGCACCGAATACTCGACAACTCCCATAGCAATGATAATTTTGCAAAGGGAACTTCAGGGACATTGTATTGTAAATTACCTGAAATTACGTTGGCATAATGAATATTCTTTACGAACAAGGCGCACCGAAAATTATCTGCGAGATTTAACTGGACGGTCCAGAAACCGAGTCTGGATATATCACGTGACCCAGCGGCTTGTCATTTGCAAAGGACATTTTTATCACCTTGTTGGCTGTAGACGGTGTGGCGTAGAAGTGTGTTTGCTATCTCTGCTGTTCGCTCTCCGCTATTTCTTCGGGGATTATAGGACAAAAATAGCTCACTAATACGGTGATTCACGCAGCTTGTTTGTAACGTGCGGATGATCTATTGCAAACTGTCCGGCACTTACAGGAGGTGCCCAAACCGACTGATGATACTTCTGATATCGACTTCGAGTACTTCCAGTTAAAATTCGGAGCTAGTAGTTGTCTCTTTCATGGCAGATTATATCAGCTAAGTTTCAGTTAAGCTGCGATGTGATTTCACTGAAGCTTCCCTTATCAGGGCAACAACTCTCAAGGGTAGTCTATCGTGTGATGGACAGAAATTTTGTTGACCATTAGTGAGGTTAATCTAGATCGATTAACGTAAAGTTAACAGATTTTAGTTGCGTCCAAGCCTTCCTTTCCATATGACAATGTCTGTAAATTCATGCTACAAACATTCGAACATCGTTACAAGAAAATAATGTATTCACATTCGGGGCAACAGCTTCGGAATTAGAGATCCAATATGAATGATTGAGGTACATGTGTGGAAATATGGCTCCCCGTTTGCCTCAGATAAATGCACAGGTCTGGGAGTGGCTTATTTGTGACCATATCGTGACTGTTATCTCCTAAATCAAAGGGCATACCAAAATGGTTATTATGTCTGATGATAGAAAATTTAACACCTTAAACTCACAAAACAAAATGGACCGAACCCCAAAATGAGGGACCAAAATTAGAATTTCGTTTCTTAAAAAAATTTATGCGAGATGCTAGTATTGCAATTCTTCACCTAGAACCTTTACGAACAATGTTACGAGGGTTTAAAAATGTGATATTAATTTTCTACATATCAACGTCCGGCCCATGAGGTATGTATCGTCAAATACAGAATTTTATACGTCTGACAAAATGGTACTACTGCAGTAAACATAGGTCAATCAGGGCAGAATATTACATTGTCTACGAAATATTTTGAGGAGATTTAGCACCAGAATTTCGTTTCTGTGGTTCTCAGGTCACATGATTGTAGATGATAGGGCTGCCAATGAGGCGGTCACATTGCCCCCATTGCCTTATAAGGTTACTGACAATTATATTCGTTCTCAGCTGAGACATTTGGTAATGTACCATTGAGAGCTGCAATGGCAGGCCACCCCTCTTTCAAATAAGCTGAGAGAGATCAAATGAACTATGAACGCATGGAAGACGTCTTCTTCGGATCAGTTATGTCATAGTAACGCACTCCTATTTATTGAAGGGAGAAGATGCCTCCAACTCCACCTCTGGTGTGTACTTGTAGCCTACTGAATACTGAATTCAATTTACCCACTCCTAGAGTGTGATGTATTTAAGGTTCATTTTCCTTTACACACGCGCATAGGAAAATGAACTCAACGAAAATTGTTCTGAAGGACCGCATATCAATTTATAGCTGGAAGGCGTGACCAGTCTTAAGGGAAATAATGGATAAGAAGAGCATTGTAACATTCGCCGTTTTGGCAGAACAGGGACGATATAAACTACAATGGTTGCTTCACCTCATAATTTCCTTAAATCGCTAGTGGGAAAAAATGAATCCCACGGAGTCGTTAGAGGTGACGCTATTCCAGTTGGGGTTGTTAATACCATTGCTATCAGTTAGTAGCTGACGTCAGAGGCAAACAAAGACTAGGTTTAAGTTTAGCTCTCACTTCCTCAAGCCGAGTTTAGCAAGATACCGTGAGAAAACGAAACAATTACGTTTAAAATGGATGTGTAGTTTACAGTAACTCATACCTTAATGTCAGAACGACCTCCCTCGGACATGAGTCGTTTATCTTTAAGTTCCTGCTTCGTTTAATAGCTTGAGACACCTTTATTACTAACCCTATGCTTGTTGCGTCTTCCAGAATCTTTATTACTGCAATGTCCATGAATTCTAGCGGTATAGTGAGTTCTACTGCTTTTCTGAGCACGTAGGTGTACCACAAGGCTCCGTATTCCCACCTCCGCTCTCTTCCCAGTCATGTACACTTCCAATGCAGCACGACGCTCCATTAAACATGCGATTTGTTCCTAGCAGGCACCAGAGATGAGCTGCATCGTCACGTCCATGCTTCGCAATACCCTTTAAGATAGCTTAGTCTCAGCTTAACTATCTTATATTTTAGTACTTGAAAATCAGTCAATGCACGGCCTCCATCAAAGAAAAAGGCGACGGTATGATGTGGACAATCTTGTTTGGATATGAGCGATTGAAACGAAAAGATGCTGAAGTTGTCGGTGGTGCAGTAAGGGTGATGATAGTCTATGCGACCAGGTACAGTTGGAAGGAAGCCACACGAATTTATTGAAACAAGAAAGTGTAAAATAAGATCTGTCATTCAGTGGCGCTATAATTAATCTTATGCTGCTCAGACAATAAATATGTTAATCATGGCTTGAGTATGATCCACCGGTTACCCGGTTGTCTCCCTGCTTGACGACATTTACGACGGCAGATGAATATTGCTCTGATTAACGATAAAATGCAAGAGGAAGCTGCAGTTGTTCGGTAATGTAGATTGCCCTACGTCGAACTTAATCATCGCAGTCATGAAGACATGATGAGTTTGTTCAGAGCAAGAGATAAGAATAATTGTAACAGATCCAAGACATCAAGCATTAATGTTTCAGGAAATAGTTACTGAGAAAAGCTGCTCACAAATGATTGTAAGCGCCCGAAATAATAGTGAACTAAAATGCACCTAAGCTTGTAGTTAAACATGCCACATAACATCATGATCATATCGTCGCTTCACCGTTAAAAGGTTGTAATCAACAAAGCTCTTCCTATCGATTATTCTCCTTAAGAATGGTCACGCCTCCCAGCCACATATGGTTATGCAGTCCATCAGAACAAATTTTGTTGTGTTCATTTTCCTATGCCCATGTGTAAAGGAAAATTAACCTTACTGTACCGTACTATACGAATGTATGCTTGCATTACGTATTTACGCACTCCTATTGTATAATGCATGTTAGGTTCATTTTCGGTTACTCGTCTGCATAGGGAAACGAACACAACGGACATTATTCTGAAGAGCTGCGTATCCATATGTGGCTGGGAGGCGTGACCAGTCTTAAGGAGAATAATCGATAGGAAGAGCTTTGTGGATTACAACCTTTTACCGGTGAAGCGACGATATGTTTATGTAGAATAGGCGGTAAAGAAAATCAAAGAGAAATTTGTAAAAAGAATCGCAATCTAAGGAGAGGAAATCAGAATTCTGAGGTGTGCTGATGATATTGTTATTATCTGAGTCTGCAGAAAATCTGGAGACATTTCTCGATGGCATGGACACAGTCTTGGAGAACGATTACAAGGTGAAATAAAGTAAATCCAAAACAAATGTGATGACTTCGAATGAAGTCGGGTGATGCAACAAATATTAGATTAGGAACCATAGTCTTAAAGGAAGTAGATGTTACCTGGATAGTAGAGAAACTAATGATGGCAGAAGTAAGAAAATGCAGACTAGCACAATCAAGAAATACCTTTCTTAAGAAAAGAAATTTGCTGTCTTCTAACATTGATATAGGAATTACAGTTTTTTGAAGACTTTTTTCCGAAGCGTGGCATTGGTATGGAAGTGAAATATGGATGATAACTAGCTCAGAAAAAAAGAGAATATAAGCGTTTGAAATGTGGTGTTACAGAACAATTCTGAAGGTGGTATGGATAGATCGAATCACGAATGAAGAGGTAGCGAATCGAATTATTGAAAGGAGAACGATTTGGTAAAATTTGACCAGTAGAATAGATAGAATGATAGGACACATCTGAAGACTCTCCCCCTCGGACTTGTTCAGTTAGCTTTTGAGGAAATTGTAGGTGCTAAGAACGGTAGGGATAGACCAAGGTATGAATATGACAATCAGATATAGGATGTAGTAATTATGAAGAAATGAAAAGGTTAACAAGGATAAGATGGCATGGAGAGCTGCATCAAACAAGTCTACGGACAGCAGAGAAACTACATTGAATTTCGAAAATCTTGAATACAATGCCGGAGAACGATTCGATTCGCGGTCTCCTTAGTTAGAAGGCAGAAATAATTCAGTAATACGACCTCTGCTCTCCTACACAGACCCTGGAGAATTAACCATTCAAAACTTCTCCTTAATGCGACGTTCCGAAACTTCCTTCCTGATATGAAGTCTATATCGATAAAATGTGGGATAATATTTAAAGTATCCAGACACTTTGGATTCCAGTGGGGAACGGATCTACCACAACTATTCGTTATTATAAAGGAACGTATTAAATTTTAACGTATTCCTGGAGTTCGATATGGAATATTGTATGAAAGTAAAAATATGCGTATCATCTCCATTAACCTGACGTATGCTGTGTAAAATGTTACTAAGCTGATATAAATTCCTTTCGCATGGAACATTTCTGATTCCAGCGTACAGCTGTCTTAAAGGTGAGTAGGAGAAATTAATTTTTAGGCGATACTTTATCCCATCTCACTGAAACTAGCTACATGTCCAACCCAGTGTTTAGGGAAATTTGCTTTGAATTTGCACTGTGAAAATTCCTGCCACAAGTGGATTCTTCGTGACCGCTATTCGTCACAAACAGCTCTGAAATCAATTCAGTGTAAGTTGATTATGAGATAGCCCCTTACTGACCCTAACGAGAAATAATTGATATTTTAATGTAATTTCCAGAGTCTATGTGTTCTCTTAATCTACATTGAGCATATTTGAAATATTTATGAAATTTTAAAAATAAAATCTGAGATAAATTGACCATACACAAAAGTGTAAGTTTGATTTCAACTGCAGTATGTGTCTATACAACCAATAGTGTAAATATTGCTCACCTGATGTCCATGTTTCCCTAGCTACGAAGTACTAATATTTTGTTAATATTACTACAATGTGAAAGAATCGCCCAAATGAATCCAAACTCGGTAGATATGTAGCACAGTGTCTAAGTGATCAAGCGAAACGTGATTAGGATTGCAGAAAGGTGGGAAACATGTAGGCCAAGCAGGGGCCTTTCTTGTGTGACCTTCGTCGCCATAAGACCTTTCTGTGTCGGTGCGACGTAAAGCCCCTAGCAAAAAAAAAGTCTTGTGTGACCGACAAGGTCGGTGTTACATCATGTGTAGTCAGTCATGGGCTGTCAAACAAGGTGGGAATATGAAAGTAAAAGCCAGTATGTACTGTCAACGTCAAAGGGCGCAATCTCAGCATGTGAATAGAATGAATAGTCTCCAGGAAGCGTGTTTGTAATACTGTGATATTTCGACTCGTAAAGTGTGTGTGTAAGATGTGGATAGAAGAGTGTTGTACGCAGTGACGAGCGGGTACTGGATCACGCAATATAACCACACCATAGTATGACGGCCATTTAGTCCGCATGGTACCGCTTCGTCAAGAGTGTAGGGTCGACGCTGAAGCACTTCAGCAGGCGTGAACCCATCTGCATCAACGTCTTGATGCCACCTGCTACGGATTGGTCTGGTTGCACACATGCCTCCAGTGTCCAGAAATGACAAAATCCTCAGACAGCAGTGTGCACGTGAGTGGCTACATGTAATATTTCCAGACTACTCCGGCTTCAACCTGTCCTACAGTGATGGCCGCGTCCGTGCTGACACTACTGGCATCTTGCATTGTTGAGTGTCATAATGGACAAACCCCAAGTGTGATGGTGTGGAACGCCATTGAGTACAGCAACCACTACATGAGGGAAGGTTAAGAGCCGAATGTACTCTCCTCCTTCAGACAATTCTAAATACCAAATTTCAGCAAAGAAATTCCCGGACACATGCAGCAAGGAATGGGCAAGTCTTCACCGAAGGACGGCGGGTACCACTCCCTCCCTGGTCTGTATGTTCGCCAGACATCGTCATCCCTCGAACATGTCTGGGATATAGGTGGTCGTCAACTTGTTCACGACGATCTTCCAGTAACCAGTGGTGATGATTTGTTGGCTCGCATACAAACTGCGCGGTGGGAGATTATCCAGGAACATATCCAGAACCTGTTTGATTCCATGCCATGACGCGACGTTTAGAGGATCTGATTTCAGTGCGTGGAGGCTACACAAAATAGTGAATACTCAAGCTCAGAAGTCATGTACATATCTCTAAACTTAATCATGTATGTATTGTCACACAATCTGTGGTATTGTCCTCGGACACTCCCGGCACTAAAAGCCACACGCCATTTAATTTCATTTTCTGTGGTATACAGTTAATTTCAATCACGTGTTTCCTTCTTGGTGTTGCAATTTTCATAAACATTAGTGTAGTTTGGCATATTGTGAATTCAGTGTTGTATTGAAATCTGCAATTTTGGTTCTCACAACAGAAGAAACATTAATTCCAGTCATACGGAGTGGCTGTCAGATTGGACCGAGGTTGCTTCACGTTAAAGAATAATAGGGGGAGTGATTTATTAAGGATAAACCAAATAACGAACAATGTTAGTTGCGGTTGACTACTTCAGTCGCAAGAGATCATGCTCTTGTCAATCAAAGGGGATAACAGGGCGCCTAAGAATTGTCTCTTCAACCAAGAATCATGGATGACTTCTGCACCGGACGTTACTGTCCCCGGTTGATGAGTCATTTCAAACTGGGTCGTTATTTCGTCCAGAATAACGTTTGATGCACAGAATACAAAGAAGAGTGGACCAGTTAGTCTAAGGAGAGTTCTTTATTACCCCTTTTCGTGCAGGATTTGGGCCATTTTTATTCCACTAGAAATATTCCCGTCCTGTAACAACGGATGCAGAATGATGGAGCTATGGCCCACACCGCGGGGTAGTCACACACCCTTCTGACGACAATTTGGAAATTGCCTAATTTCTCATGGAACTTCATTCTTGTACTCTTCCTTCTCCCTGGACGTCACGTCTGCAGGTACCTAAATATGGGACCTGCTGGAAAAATCAGTTTTCAAGGCGGATGATTCACCTACAAATATTTCCAAATTACGCGTCCTTACAGCATCCTTTGCTAATTAGTAAGTTCGATAAACTTCAGAGACGTTGTGAACAACGTGTGGCACACGATGGCACAAATTTTGAACACATATTGTACCAATGCAATGAAATAACATTTCTGTTTAGTTTGTTTTGTGTAGTTTTATTTTGTGCGGGTAGACAAAAATGTAATTAAGTTAAAATTCACGTTGAAATTTATACAACTAACAATCTCTTTCGACATAAATATACCCTATCGCTGTCGGTCATCCGAAAATTTGTGTAACATGACAAAATGTGTGACGGAAGTGTAACAATAGGAACCGTGTAGCCAGTGATGTAAGGTATGGATGGCAGACCAATGTTATCTAGCAACCGTGCAGGCTATGCCTTATGACTGGTTGCCATCTGAAATTAGAAGCCGTTGATAGATGGCCAAGACGGGGAGACATTTTTGTAAACTGTTCACTGTATTGGAGTTAACGTCTTTGTACTTTAAGTTTCATCAACATTTTACACTGTACACGGTTCCAAAAGTTTCAACGTTCAACAAATACTTTTCTGTTTGAAGATTAACAAATCATTTTGTATCTTCGTTTAAAAGTAGATGGTCGTTGCTTTCAGGCATCTCACACTTGGACGCGATGAGCATCTTTCCGTATGAAAGCACAGTGAAGTTGGATCTTTGGAACCCTCAAAATCATGTGAGACCTGTCTCAATTCCACTGTAGTTAAACCCTAATATAACGAAACGCATTAAAAGTAATAATGGTGTGTCCATCCCCCCCCCGCCCTGGGAGACCTGGTGCAGGTCTTTCGAGGCAACGCCTTATAGGTGACCTGCGCATCTGTGAGAGTGGGGCCGTACCTATGATGAATTCTAATGCTGAAGACGGGACACATAGACATCCCCCAAGGCACTGGAATTAACCAATCAAGGTTAAAATCCCCAATCAGACAGGGAATTGAACCGGGGGTCTCTTGGATCAAAGACCAGCACGCTAACCATTTGTCTATGCAGCCGGACTAGTGCCTGGTAGGTAACGAATAGGCTAATTCCCTCCGTCGATCAGTAATTGACGGTGGTTTTTAGATCCTAAATCTGAGTACCTTCCTTGCGCTTGTTGTACCACTTTCATAGGTGACATATTTTTGGTCTTGAATCCCCCTCGATGTTGAAAAGTTAACCAGGATAGGTGTACATAACGACGTGTTCTAGTAGATGTTTTCTACAGGTACAAGATATAATATTCTTGAATTGTACATTATAGTAATATCCATTCTGACAGTGGAGGATATAAACAACATAAATATATGTATTGCGCTAATTGCTTATTTCCATATATTCATTACGTGGTAACTACGGTATGTTGTAGGGGAATGAAGTTGATTATTACCCACATTTTAACACATCTGACGTGTTCAGTTAGAAATTTAGTTACACTAATGACCTGGGCAGGCTTTAATGAAGTCAGCCCACTCTCGCACGTCTGCCTGTCCGTCGCTTTCAGTGATACCGCAGGGTCGTTAAGATCCCATCTGCTACAGTCTACACCCTTTTGAAATCATTCTTCGTGCCTTCACAAAGAAATACATTCACTGATATTATCCACAAATGCAGACGTTACCTGGAATACACAGTAGAGGGTGATTTCACGGGATCTGCATTATTTGCTACCCGCCCTGGTTCTCATGACAGCAGTTTTCAATTTACAGTGAGAGGCCTTGCAACATTTCCTTGTAGATTAAATTAATTGTTTTTCTTTCTGATATATCGTATATATGTAGCTCATTGCGATGTACGTCCCAGGGCCTTCCGGATGCCTGCGTTTTAACTCCCTCTTATCATCCCATGTAACGTTTAAACATTTTTTTTTACGTTGTTTATAACTAAAACGCCCGTAACTCCCAAAATATGCACCGCATCATCTGGATTTCGGTTCAATGACCCTCGAGTTCGATTCCTGGACACTTAACTGTGAATAGTTCATTCCAGTAGCCCCTGGACTGGGTGATTGTGTTCGTCTTAATAGGCATCTACTTACATTCAACAGATCACACTATAAAACACTATAGACACACGCAATAGTGAGTACATCCCTCGACATCAGGTTAAAGTAAGGAAGAGCAACCGGTTGTAAAAATTGGCTGGACCAGATAATTGAGAAAAGGCTAGGAAGGTGTAGTTATAAACATAAAACCTAGACTGAAAAGATCGATCCATGCCCCTGCGTGTGTCCCTAACAACACGTAATGAGTACTTTATTTTCCTTCCAAGAAGTGAGGTGATATGACTTCACATTCAAGGGTAAAAGGAATCTAAACTCATTTTAGTGTTATTTATAGAATGCACTTTTCTTTTTAGTCTGGCGAATATATATAAGTAGATTTCCAATTTTTATCTATAAATCCCCGAGAAACTTAGTTTGCAAGTAAATTTTCCCAGACCATGCGAGTTGGCCGTGCGGTTAGGGCCGCGCAGCTGTGAGCTTGCATCCCGTAGATATTGGGTTCGAACTCTACTGTCGGCAGCTCTGAAGAGGGTTTTCCATGGTTTTCCATTTTCATGCCAGAACAGTGCAGGGGCTGTACTTTAATTAAGGTCACGGCCACTTCCTTCCGCCTTCTAGACCTTTCCTATCCCATCTTCGCAATGAGACTTATCTGTGTTGGTGCGACGTAAAGCAAATCGTTAAAAAAGAATTGCATAGAGAGAATCTGGAATTCAAGAGGTATTTCGTCGGCTTACTTCTAAAACCTCGTATGTTACAATGTTCTTCCTACCCATTATATTCCTTAACACTGGTCACTCCTACCAGCCACATATATGCAATCCATCAGAACATTTTTCGTAGTGTTCATTTTCCTGTGCAGGCATGTAAAGGAAAATGGACCTTACCATACCGTACTGTAGGGATGTTGTTTTCATGGTGAATTTAGCACTCCTACAATTTAACGTATTTAAGATTCATTTTCCTTTACACACGACCATAGGAAAATGAACGTAACGGAAATTGCTCTGAAGGACTTTACATCCATATGCGGCTGGGAGGCGTGACCAGTCTTAAGGAAGGAAATGGATAGGAAGTGCATTGGGAGATACGAGGTTTTAGAAGTAAGCCGTCGATTTGTTGTGACAATTTAGCGAATATCTACAATATTAAATAAGTAATTATAATACAAATGGTTGAATGTAACACGACCAAACACATTGGTATACATAACCTATATAGAAAACAGTACTTTCACTACGGAAATATACTGTTTCAATTTGCATTTAAACTCCTTGATCCACAGCCTCCAAATATGCCCGCTGTCGGTTTCATCAGAATAACACAGCTCCTCAGGACAACGTAAGTGTGATATAAAGAAGCTATAAATATATATATGTGGAAGGTAGGTGCGGTAATACGGATATGACAATACCCTGGCGATAGACAGCTGCTGATTGGTTGAAGCTCTTAATATTCTTAGACTGGATTGGTCATTGGAGTCATGAACTCAATAGTCTCAGCTGTGCCGAGCTGAGTACCTAGTTCAGTCGGTAGAGAGCTGGGCTTCTGAGCTCAAGTTGGCAGATTCGATCCTGACTCAGTCCGGTAATATTTCAAGGCGCTCAAATATGCCAGCATCGGCCAGTAGATTTACTGACATTTGCAAGAACTCTGTGGAACAAAATTCCGACACCTCGGACACCTTGGTCTAATAATTAATAAAAGAATCCTTACCAAGGTCTAAGTAATATACATAATTTCAACTCCCATACGCCATTATTCACGCAATAGCTATTAGCAACGCCACATCCCCAATCCGATTAGATGATGCAGTTAATAAACTCGCATTATAGGATTTAACATTCTGATAATAAATAACTAAACAATAAGAAACAAGACCTAATCCATGTCATCCTAATAAAATTCTAATTTAATTCGGTCTAATAATTAAACATATTATTGATAAAACAAACATCAACACCAAGATAATAAATCGATTGATAGTCAAATCACCATGTATATATTCGTCACTATAAAAAATTAAAGCTGAAATAAATAATACAAACCTTATAAACAAAAGTGACATTCAATCAAATAAATAAGTCATAACTATTGAGCTTCTATTCAACTTTAATACTTTTCACCCAACAAAAATCACTAAATCATACATAATAAAATAAAACCCCAGAATAATCAAAATTATCGTCCGTAGAAGTATGGTGAAAAGTAAAACCAACAGCATTATCATTAGTCTCTGCTGTTTCAAAAGGTGTATTTGTTCGTGTCCATGTTTATCTCTTGTTTCTGTCTTACTCTAACGTTGGCTTATTTCTCATTCCTTTGGTCCACTTGTGGTTCGGTCTCCAGATCACAAAATTAAAGATTCGAATCTGACAGAGATTCTTTGATTTTTAAAGACAGACATGTTCATTTGACTTTGCACGTTCTACGGTGCCCCTGTTCGATATTCCCTAGAGACCTGTTTGCTGACTGTTCGAAAAAATTAAACAAAACTCAGCACTAGATAGTGACAAAGATTTCTGGTTTCTCTGCCATCTGGTTGTAGAAACTGAAACGACAGTATTGCCACTCAGGCAGCATAAATGGCTTCAAAAAATATAGCTGCCCTCGGCAGGAGAGACCAACGATTATTATTATTATTATTATTATTATTATTATTATTATTATTATTATTATTATTATTCGTCACTTTCATTTTTACACTCATAATTCAAAAGTATTGAAGATGTTTGAATGATTTTTTGCATAGAAGCGTATTTTAATTGTATGAATAAATGCCCCTTTCATATCGTCGCTTCACCGGTAAGACGTTGTATTCCACAAAGCTCTTCCTATCCATTATTCTCCTTAAGACTGGTCACGCCTCCCAGTCACATATGGATACGCAGTCCATCAGAACAATATCCGTTGTGTTCATTTCCCTATGTCGACGATTAACCGAAAATGAACCTGCACGCATTGTGCACTAGGAGTGCGTAAATACGTAATGCAAACGTACATTCCTCCAATACGGTACTGTAAGGTTCATTTTCCTTTACACATGGGCATAGGAAAATGAACACAACAAAATTTGTTCTGATGGACTGCATATCCATACGTGGCTGGGAGGCGTGACCAGTCTTAAGGAGAATAATTGATAGGAAGAGTTTTGTGGAATACAACCTTTTACCAGTCGAGCGACGATATATTATCAAGAAAATATATTTTTGAAAGTGTGAATGTGAAAGTGTGGAAGTCAAAATACTGCTGGACATAAGTTCGTGCAGTTTTGAGGGGAAAAACGCGCGTCTCTCTATGGTTTATATTTATTCTGTATTACGAACAGAGAGGTGGGAGGGATTGTTAGTGAGCCTCATCAATGAAAAAATGAATATTCGTTTGGTGGAAAGGTTAGCTCTAGCCTGAGGTCGACCACTTTGTGGTTTACCTGTCGCGTATCAGCCAGGCCGCCAATCAATATTGGAGATGAGGCTGTAAACATGCACTGAACCACAATAAAACCCCTGAGACCCGGCTCATTTTAGACAAGACAATAAGTGGGATCTTCTGAGGCAATGATTAATGACATGAAGAGACTATTAATATCCCTCCTTTACGCCCTGTGGATGACACCCAACAATAGTTCCGAAGCTGGCGGGATTAATCAATTTTCTTCCAAACCAGACAAGAACTCAGGCTTTGCAGTTAAGTACGCTGTAAGACAATTTGCTGTTTAACGAAGAAAGTCGGAAGAATTTCTCCTATTGTACGTTTTCACCGCTACAATGAAAAGCACAGAATCATCGATATATATTTTTGCTCTTAGAAGACGGGAAAGCGAGTACATATATTTTTTTGTTTTTCCCTCATAGTAGCCTCTTACAACATTCAAGGGCTACAGATAATGCATCCTATGAGACCACCCACAGAGGAGATAGAGGGTTTCTGTAAAATAAAGGAAATGAAAGAAATGGTAAGGCTCATGAATTGTGAGAAAATGAAAGAAATTCTAGATCACGTGTTTGTTACTATTAATATTAATAATAATATTTTTATTGTTGTTATTATCCAGTCTGTGGTGTAGAGGTAGCGTGTCTGTCTCTTATTTCAAGGCCCTGGGTTCGTTTCCCGGCCAGTTTAAGGATTCTAATTCTGGGCTGAACAAGGATAGACACTTTATATTTTAAGAATCTATTTCTGACGGGGTTGGAAGAGGACAAGAGTTTACCGAGGGAGGTCGGATAGGAATAAAATTCAGACAATAGGTCATCGCTGCACATCTTCAGTTGTTTATTTATTTATCCATCCTTCGCACATATTCCCGATTTGCAGTGTACCAAAGCTGCGATTGGTAATATGCATTTCGAGATTAATATAATGTTTCTCAATACACTTATATAACAAGAATTATGTTTTTCATGTCACATATCGTCGGCTTTCTTTTAAAACCTCGTATGTCTCAATGCTCTTCCCGCCCATTATATTCCTTAAGACTGGTCACGCCTCTCAACCACATATGGATATGCAGTCCATAACAATAATTTTCGTTGTGTTCATTTTCGCATGCTGGTCTGTAAAGGAAAATGGACCTTATCATACCGTATTGTACGGATGTTGTTTGCATGGCGAATGTATGCACTCCTACGGTATAATGTATTTAAGGTTCGTTATCCTTTACAGTATAGCAGAGAAAAATGAACAAAATGAAAATTATTCTGATGGACTGCATATAAATATGTGACCAGTATTAAGCGATATTATGGGTCGGAAGAGCATTGAGACGAGGTTTTAAAAGAAAGCCGACGATATGGAACTACAGCTAATCTAACTAGAGCTACTTCAATCCAACAGAATTACACAAAGTCAACATACATTTTCGTGGTTTCTCATTTTCACACGAAGAAAAATTCTGGGGCTGTAGCTTACAGTAATTAAGGCCACGGCCGCTTTCTTCCCACTCCCAGGCCTATCCAATCGTCTCCATGAGACCTATCTGTGTCGGTGCGATGTAAAACAAATCGTAATAAATAAACATACATTTTATTTCTTACAAACTAACAAACTTCTAACTAACGTTGTGGTATATTGATCGCCCACAGCACGATAAAATTACTTATTCTGAATAAGAATTCGTCAGTTCCGTCGATTGTCCTAAAATAAAGATTATATTAATACCACGCACATAGGTTAGATGACTGCCTGCTGTCATTTCTTGATGGATACAGTACTTTTGTATCCATCTCTTGGCACAGGCCAGAGTAAAGTGTAGCTTCCACCGAAGTCCCAGTCAACATCCATGGCTGTTACAATATGGAAGTTGCTGGGGTATGGGTAGTTCTGAGTAATGACATTCAGAGCATGACTAATGCATCTGAGTGCTATGAAAGGTGCTGCTCATAGGGTCAGTCGTGCTGCGATAGTACTTTCTGACCCAGTGAGGAAAGCAATGGCAAACTACCTCACTCCTCATCTTGCCTAGTACGCCTCAGTTTGGTGCTGCCATTGGTTTTTTGGGTTTCCTTATAACCGCATAACCTTTTGTGGTGCTATTTGAGGATCCAACCAGCCTCTGGGCTGATGACCTAACAGACAACAGATAGGTTATATGACCGAGAGTTCATACTATATACCTCAGCTTCCATTATGGAAGAAACATAAATATTAATACCCTAACATTTTGATACATTCATGTACTGTACGTGTTAAGAAAGTAGCTTTGTAGACCATGAAATTCTGTTCGTGTCATTAAAATCTCATGTTCACTCTAAATTCTCTTAAGTACTTTTGAAATAAATGTATCGATGTATTTCCCCAATACATAAGCAAGATCATTTACGTCGTCATCAGCTAATTGCTCCGAGCCACTCAGCTTGTTTTTAGCAATCCACTAGCAGTTCCCGCGAGCTCCGCCGGCAATGTACCACGTTGTTCATTAATATCCTCAAGGATGTACTTGAAAAGTTTCGAGATACCTGTAATGAAATTATACACACGAACTGTTGTGGTAATAGAATGAAAAACTGTATCCACAAACATTTGAAAATACGGTACATCACAAATAGGAATTGGATTATATGGTTTCTGCAGTTTGGTAACTATTTGAATTTATTGTGAATTATTGTTATCCATTTGTTAACTTTGTACGTTTTTTCTAACTGTAAAATCTATTAAGGGGTGTCGTAATGCTGTATCTTGTCAATGTTACGATAAATAAATAAATTAGCCGTGTGAATCCCCTAAGGGGTATGGCCTCCTGCAATACAGGGACAGTGCTCAGTTTAAATCATCAGGTGAGCAGGTGCTGAAGAGCATTATTATATTGGTTAATCTCTAGTTTGTTTCATGAAAACGTATTACTTCATCTTGTATACTTGTGTAGTCTCACGCCCGAGTGGATGCAGTTGTGTTTTTCGAGATCAACAACGCACCGTTACATTATTGACACGTGTATACTTTTTTCCCAGGGAGGGTTTATGCTCCTTCTTGGTGAAAGCGTAAACTTGCACTCTTCGTTCTTCCATAGCTTATTCTCCGAATGTTGTAGACGTTTTTTGTAAGTTCTTGAGCTGAACCTCAAATATATCAGTATGGTACAGTAAGGTTCATTTTCCTTTACACACGCACATAGGAAAATGAACTCAACGGAAATTGTTCTGATGGACCGAATATCAATATGTGGTTGGAAGGCGTGACCAGTCTTAAGGGAAATAATGGATAGGAAGAGCATTGTAAGATTCGCCGTTTTGGCAGAACAGGGACGATATCACTACTTCATGCAAACATCTTCATGTCTGTTTGACATCAGTCTTGCTACTCTCCCGAGTGATCAGAAGATAACCATTACGGTATCCTCATCGTCGAGGCGTACAATTGTATGTTGTACACTTCGCCCCTGTCCTGAGAACGTACTTCAACATAATTTACATCTGTGCGGCTTCTTTCCGCATGTATGCAAGGATAGTAATTTTATATTCACTACTTCATATAAACCTCTAATTGTATTCTTTGATGTCTATTTGATGTCTATTGTATACACTGATCTAGAATTTTAAAATAATTGCTAGGAAAAAGGTTACGATTTATAAAATTATTCTCCAATTTTTTCTGCAGATATTTTATTATAAAAAATGAATTATTCAAGAAATATCAATCAAAGTAGATCATAATACCACAAGGGGATTTGGGAAACATTTCATGGAAACATACCTAGTAGTTTCCGAGAAAAAGGAGCATTTGTTTAGGAAAAAGTGATTTTGATTAAATTGCACATAAAAGTAATAGTTTCGATAAAGCTCACCTACGAAAGATTAGAAGCTTTAAAATCCTCCGCTAAAATAACCCTGCATTTTGCGATTACAGCTCAAGCAGGGTGAACAACTAATAAAACAGGTATTTCTCTTCAAAACACGCCAAACCACAGCCTTCTATAGTGAATATTCTTTGAGATATATGTAGATCATCGCAAAAATTGAAGTGCATCAATACATAAAATAAATTATTTAAAATGGCCAGTATTCAAATATTTGAGGGGCCGATGACCTTCGATGTTAGGCCCTTTAAAACAACAAGCATCATCAACATCATCGTCCGACTCGTTGGCTGAATGGTCAGCGTACTGGCCTTCGGTTCAGAGGGTCCCGGGTTCGATTCCCGGCCGTGTCGGGGATTTTAACCTTCATTGGTTAATTCCAATGGCCCAGGGGCTGGGTGTTTTTGCTTTCCCCAACATCTCTGCAACCCACACACCACACATAACACTATCCTCCACCACAATAAGACGCAGTTACCTACACATGGCAGATGCCGCCCACCCTCATCGGAGGGTCTGCCTTACAAGGGCTGCACTCGGCTAATAATAGCCACACGAAATTATTATTATCAACATCATAATCAAATATTTGAATGAAACTAATGCCACATTAAACAGAATGATTCATATGTTAATAAAATGTAAACAAAACATGACAATATCAAAATTTGCCGATATGGACCTTTACGACTTCCCTTAATCCAGTGCCGTAGGATAAAAAAGATTACGTGTCACACTTTTAGGAGCTTAAATGTATAAATTTCTCTGATTTTAACCCTGGAGCAAGCTATATAGAATTGTCCATGAGAGAAACAGGGAGTATCTTAATTAATCCCTACTACAGTAAGTGATTGTCCTCAATCCTTGTTTACAGTTATTGCAAAAGTTTTGTTGCGCTGATGTAATACATTCTCACAGAATCAACTGTTTATATTAATAAGGATGTAGTTATTATTTTCCCTAGATGAAGTTAAGTTGAATGATTCAGAGGAGATTTTAGGATATCTTCAATCTAGGACTAAAGCGAAGTATCTACAGGTTGGAATAGAATAAACAGAGTGAAAAAAATATGGAATAAAGGTATCGTTTTATAAACAAGAAACTAACAGGAATGCGAAACGTTGGTATACACTGTCTGACAAAGAAAGTTAAGCACCCAGAAAAGTGGTCCAATATTATCCCATTTCGGTATACATGCATACCATTGATTTGTGAGTAAATTATTAGATTTAAAAGGATCTGTCATCTGTAGAACGCCCACCAGAGTCCATTCATGACTTCACGGTCCTGTTGTTGATAAGTTGTTACCAATCAACTGCTGCGAGTCATACAGTTAGGAAAGATGTGCAGAGAGGACTACGTACAGTACGAAGCACCCACGATGCCTTGCAGACGCTTTAGACAGCCTATCCACTAATTAACAGCATTTGACAGAGGCCGCATTGTGGGACTGCATGAGGATTGTGTATCGTGCAATTGCCAGGCCTGTGGGCCATTCAGATGTCACAGTGGCCCGATCTTGGATTCAAGGGGTACATGAGGGCACCCAATCACGTCGTGCAGGTTCGGGTCAATCAAGAAACACCACCCCGAGGTAGGGCCGTCGTATGGTCCACCAAGATTTGCGGAATCCCATAACATCGGCACCCGCCATCCGTGAACATGTACTGGAGACTGTACAACATCCTGTGAGTTCTCCCACAGTGTCTCTACGACTCGCATCCGCCAGATTGGGGTCCTACCGTCATATGCGTCGGTTACCATTGACACCAGAACACTAACGCCTGCGTTTGGAGTGGTGCCTTGCCCGGGAGGCATGGACATAGGACGACTGGCGTCGCGTCATGTTCCGTGATGAGTCCCGGTTCTCCATTACCTCCCATGACCATCGTGTGCGGGTTTAGCAGCGCCGAGCGAAGAGGGCAGTTCCTGCTCATATTGTGGGAAGACACACAATCGTAATCCATGGCATCAGGGTGTGGAGAGCCATAGGATATGAGTTCAGGTCACCTCTAACAGTGCTTCCGCAGACTTTGACGGCACAGCGATATGTCACAGACATTCTTCATCCGCACATCCTAACCCTTATGGCACAGCACCCTGGGACCATGTTCCAACACGTCCACACATAACACGTGTGTCTATGGATTGCCTAGAGCATGTTGAGGTCCTCCCGTTGCCAGGACCTCTCCATCAATAAACACGCATGGAAAGACATTGAAAGGGGACTTCGTCCCGGTACCGACGTGCGGGATCTTGAAGAACAGCTGCAACAATTATGGACGAACGTGCCTCATGCATTGCGGCCAGGAAGTGGGGGGGAGGCGACACCCTACTGACCTGGCGCCAACATTCCACCTGCAACTGCTAACGGCCTTGTTTCTTTCGTCCCATACTGTAATCAGTTCAATAAAGAGACTTGGTTCCACTCACTTTCAACCACTCCTTCTGGGTGCTTAACGTTTTGCCAGACAGTGCATATAAGATTAAATTATATAATACGCACCTGACAGAAATCATTCCATACTGATTCATGGAATTGTGTTTATAATGAATTGCTACATTGTATCGGAGAGCACAAGGAACCTCTCACGACTGGTGTTGAAGACTTAAAGAAGCTTTTTCTGACGATTTTGCCAGATAGCACCACAAAATACGCAGTGGTAAAAGTTAGCCCAGCCATTCATTGGGCACTGCCTCCTACAGAACTAAAGGCGTCTTGAGTTGGCGTTACCATGGTAATAGCAGGCCATTCGTTTAGAATTTTGCGAGAGTGGGAGTATTTCAGTAATATCTGCAAAATGGTTGATAAGGCCTTAGAATTTTGTTTTTGGATCCATTAGAAATACATCGACTTTATCTTTTGTCGCAGTGAGGGACGTAAAATTAACTTCGATGTTTAGCCAATTTTATGGATGTTTGTCTTTCTTTCCCCCTTACAGCATAGAATTACAATTTGACAATATAACTACGTCTACGACCCATCTGAGTCTCCCATGCACCTTGGTGTAAATTTTAGCTCTGGTCATTGGAGGCGTGTAGATTTGTACAACGAAGAAACAAAGTTACTTTTGATTTTATAGATAGAATAAAATGTTTACTATCGTTAAATTTAGGGTACATTGATTGATCACTCCCCCACGTTCCTGTTTGATCCAACCAAAATTGGCTCCAGTGTACCAAGATATAACTGGGATAATCCGAAGAAAGTGACGCAGAAAACAACGTAATGGCTTCCGGAGAAGTCTAGTACATGTCTTTTGAATTGACACCCATGGACTTCCGTGGGGAAGGCGCCCTATATAAAGTGAATTCTGTTGCTCAATGTGACCCACACGCCACCACCTTCCACACTACAGTTATGTTCCTACCACCAAATTGTCGAAAGCAGCACTCAAGGCCGATAAGGCCGAAGGGCTATATTGCTCAAATGGATCTGGGCTCCGCCCACATATCCGTTGAGACGCGTGGTCTACTACTAATGTGACCCACAGACTAAAACTCCGAGTCACAGAAATTCAACGAATTTGAAAATACCGACCCGATAGGAAATCGAACCAAGGGCTCGTACATCAAAGGCCAGCATGCTAACCAGTTAGCCACGGAGTGGGACAGCGAGCTTGGTTAGAGTTTCTTCCTCAGAGTTCAGTGATAGTTGAAGATGCTCAAATACGTCCACCTCGTGTCGGTATATTTATTGGCACGTAAAAGAAATCCTGTGGGATTAAATTCCGGTACTTCGGCATCTCCGAAAACCGTAAAAGTAGTTACAGGGATATCAATCTAATAAATTTATTTTTTTAATTAGAGTTCAATGGCTGGATCGTTAAAGTGCGAGAAATCCTGTACGCGTACCTACTGTATTTTGTGCTATGTACATCTTCTGTATTACAACCGTCGTTGTTCGGTCCGAGTTGTGCCTTTCATTCCAGGTCTCTTTTTAAGAACTTCTGACATATTAATTAAGTTTCTCCGCTGTTCTAAATTTATAGCATAAAGCCATTACATTTACACAGCGGTGCCAAGTCCCGCTTATTGCAGCACTGTGCCGAGTGTAGTGGAAAATTCATCAGCAGCACAGGACGTATATTTATGGTCCATCGTGGACTGTCGTGAGGCTTGCGTTAACTCATATTCTTACTTGTTTTCTCTGATTAGTTAAACGTACGCTGCTGGTTCGGTAAGAAAACTTATAAAACTTCCCTCGCGTGTATTAGTCATATTTCATTCTAATTCTTCCACAAAACCAAAGCATGTTCTCTGCCACTTCAACACACATCCATTATCCTGGTGGAAGTAAAAGGAGGTTAGTCAGCGAAATGCCACAGCTTTTGCTAGTAAAAGATGAGAAACGTCCCAGTGAACACGCAACAGGTCTTCAAGACAGTGAGTTAATTTTCAACAGTTAGCGGAATACAAATGTTATTAAAAAGGAAAATTAGTCAATTTTCTGAAATATATTGATGTGTTATTCATTTCAAACGCTCTACGATTAATGCTGTCTCTAAAATATCAAACTGCCGGGCTGAGTGGCTCAGATGGTTGAGGCGCTGGCCTTCTGACCCCAACGCGGCAGGTTCGATCCTGGCTCAGTACGGTGGTATTTGAAGGTGCTCAAATACGCCAGCCTCGTGTCGGTAGATTTGCCAGCACGTAAAAGAACTTCTGCGGGACGAAATTCCGGCACCTCGGCGTCTCCCAAAACCGTAACAGTAGTTAGTGGGACGTAAAGCAAATTATTATTAAATTATCAAACTTCTAACCTGAAGTCCAGCCATTCTTTTTTATTTGTACTGTTATGGCCTAGCACGAAGGATTGCATATACGACTATAAAACATTTACTCACTATTCTACCTGAAATTACCCTGTAGTATAAAGATCCAGACTACAAAGAATTTGCAAATTACTGTCTTAAATATTATTCGCAATGACACAGATAGGTCCTACAGTGACGCTGGAATAAGAAAAGGCTAGGAGTGGGAAGGAAGCGACAGTGGTGGTGGTGGTAGAATAACACCCTCGGTAACCCCTGCCTATCGGAAGAGGCCACTGAAAGAGGCCCAAGAGGATCTTGACATAGGATCGTTGATTGGCGATCATGTTGCCCTTAGCTGAGTTCTCGGGATTGTTTCCGCTTACTTCTGCTAGGCTCCTCACTTTCATCTACCTTATATCATTTACCTTGATCAACTCTTTTTCTTTTCCGAAAATGAGGAAATTAGGTTTTCGGAGCCTAGGGAGTTTTCTTTTTCATGCCCTTCGTGGCCCTCTTCTTTTCTTGGCCGATACCTTCATTTTTCGAAGTGTTGAACCCCTTCCATTTAATAGAGGACGGCTGCCCAGTTGTACTTCCTCTTAAAATAATAATCACCACCACCACTACCACTACCACCACCACCACCACCAATTTATTAAGGTATGTATGTTCAGTCGTCAGCCCTAAGACTGGTTGAATCCTCAACAGCTCCGTCATCAGCTTTCATAAATTGCCTAGGCATCACTGAAGAGGCGTACTACGGAAATGAGGAGTGAGGTAGTTTCCCGTTGCTTTTCTCAGCGAGCCAGAAGTTGCTATTACATAGCAGTCTGCCAAGCCCACTGAAATGCACGCATCAACCGACCCGATGAGCAAGATTCTCACACCATTCATAGCAGGGACTAGCTGCATAACGAAATGGCATCACTAGCATCATTCGCACTTCAGTCACTTTCATTTTGTCAAAGCCAAGTATATGACTGAGACAGGTCAATGGAAGTAACAAAATTGCTCTAGCCTATACCCGAAGATATAGTGCACTGTAAACACTAAATACCGCCAGCAAAGGCATTTAATTAAGGCAAAGCAAGGGTGTATTCTGCCAGAAGGCAGGTCCGAACCTCTGAAGAGGTGTGCTTGAGCCGGAGTTTACGTACGGTAGGGTGGCCAGTTCCCTTCCTCTCCTCCATTCCCTTACCCACCACCAACAACAGCGCGTGGCAACCCATCCAAATCTTGACCACGCCCAATGTTGCTTAACTTCTGAGATCTCACGGGATCTGGTGTTTCGACACGGCTACGGCCGTTCGCACATTTAATTAAGGTACACCTGAAATATTTGCCTGGAGTAAAAATGGGGAACCAAGGATAACTAACTTCAGGACTGCAGACATTGAGGTTCGATCTAAAGTGGTGATTAACAAAAGTCATGAAATGCTACCTTTGCTTATTTTGAGTGTATTACAGAAATCTGTAGAGAAAATGATAATTGTAACTCTAGCTTTGACCACAAGTCCTATAATTCCAAGATTCTTGACGTTACACTTTTTTAAAATAGTAGGGGATATACAGTCCTGTTCTTTGGCTGAATGGTTAGCGTAATGGCCTTCGCTTCATAGGGTTGTGACCTCATATCCTCGACGAACCAGGGTTTTTAGTGCCGTTCTGTTAAATTATTTAGATCGGAGTCTATGTGTTCTTGGTAGTTTTAACACACAGCTTCATTAACATACAACACACCACACCGTCAACCACAACAAGGAACATGTAAAACTCAATACATCTCTCCACAGAGGTTTGGCGTCAGGAAAGGCAACTGGCCGTAAAACTGAGCTTAATACACATCAGTAGAAACCCTAGATAGTAGGGTAAAAGGCCATAGAAAAAAATCATGAATTAAAGGAATAAAAGAAGAAAGAATGGGTTACATCGAGTATTTCTATTATTTTTCTCTTTGTCGGCTTCTACTGGCTCCGTTGCATGAATAAAGAATCTGACGGTAGCATCAATTACCCGACTTTTGTTTTATCATCGAAGGTGATAATTTGGTGGATATGTCTTGAATTACTTTTTTAAACAATCAAACCAGAATCCTTGAAGAATCTTGGCAGGGATGAAACGAATGTTGTGATGTTGAGCATTGATTATTGTGCAATGAATTAAGATCTAATTCAAAAACAGGTAAACCTAAATAAGAATATCGTGTATTGAAATTTTCATTAAACAAGAAGTTCTTTGTTCTATCATCCAAGGAAATATTGTTTATGGAAAAAGTTTAGGAAATATTTTGAATGTTTTCTGTGGTCAGAAACATTTTATGAGTCTTTTCGGTTACGGGAGGAAGTGGTCATATAGTGTATACGTCGCTAAGCGATCACAGAGGTAACGGAGGTCAATCGCTAAGGTCAACACAACACATCTGAGTGTTCCCGGTTTCCATCATTACTTGCCATCATGTTTATCAAAATAATTTTGTAATATCTAAATCAGTAAGAAAATATACTCCCCAGTTCATACATTTTACTACGAGATACAAACATTGATTTGTGGTCGGAGGGTGTACGAAACATTCCATCCAAAAATGAATGTCTATGACAAAGGGGACAAGGGGAATTTATGCGAGGAATGGAACAACTCTCTAACTCGCAATTTTAATGCAGGTTAAACTAGGGAAAACAGCGAAGTGTAGTTTTCTATCATCCCTCATCGGATGGAAATATCTGTGGTCCTGTTTCGTCTGTTCCATTTTTCTCTTGTATTGTATTAGTTCAAATATACTTGATATTTTCACCTTAAGAATCATTACGTTTCATGATTTCCAGACACACTGATATGTATGGGGGTAAGGGCTAGAATGTCAGCCACCGAATCCCATGATCACAAGTTCAAACCAGGCAGGGGTAGTCGGATTTCTGAACGGTGGAAAAAAGGCCACTCGACTCTCCACGTCTAAGATTTCAGCATCTACAATATAATCTAGTGACAAATTTGGTGTTCACCCGTCAAAATTACTTCAAATTCCAGCGATTGGTCGCCCAAAAAGAAATCACACTTACGTCGCCACCTGGTAGAATAATAATGAACGTTGAAATTGACTTGAAGGCATGGGTCATATTAAAATGTCTGTACACAGTAGCTGAGACCCAACCATTATTACTATCGTTGTGATTATTAATATATTTTTTAAAGAAATTTCGTCAATCAAAACTGTCAAATACTAAATTTATTTTAACTGAAATATATATTGTGCAAAATAAACACCATGGTGCCTTTTGAACTAAATTTAATGTAAAATCTACGGTATTTTATTTGTTATAACTGATAACTGTACTATTGCATTTCCAACATGGATTAGCTTCAGTTTATTTGCTTCTGTTATAAATAAAGCTGTGTCTCCCTATTATTATTATTATTATTATTATTATTATTATTATTATTATTATTATTAACCATTTAAAATTGTTTTTTCACGATGGTTGTAACGTATGAGGTCTATATCTCTTCAGGTCCCACTTACTTTTACGGTATTTGGAGCCATGAAATAACAAGGTATATTTGCAGACTACATGAGCATAATATAAGGTATTTGTATAAGAATTTTCAACTGAAATATAATTAGACAAAAATGAGAGAAAAATTCAAAATTGGAAGAGGAGGCGAACAAAGCGACTTAACCATGCCAAAATCATTTATATCAATTTTTAATACAGATTCAGAAAATGGAATACAATGACAAAGGAATAGTCAATTCAGAGAAGAAATTATGCCATCTAAGATTTTCAGATGACATTGTGCTCTTCTCTGAAAGTTCAAAGGAATTGGAGAAAATGTTGGGAAAGCTGGGAGATGTATGTGAATGTGCTGACATTCGCGTCAATCTTATGAAAACGAAGTTCATTATAAATGATCCGAAGGAAACATACGTAGCTCGAATAAAAACGGGATTTTACATACCTTAGGTAGACCGTAACATTCCATGGCTATCTTCATTTAGAAATAGAAGCACTAAAGAAGAAAAAGCTTCAGAAATAACGGAGCTTTGAGAAGTTATATGAGCGCGACTTACCTCGTTACCTGAATGGGAAAATATCGATGGCTTACTTCTAAAACCTCGTCTCCCAATGCATTTCCTATCCATTTCCTTTCTTCAGACTGGTCACGCCTCCCAGCCCCATATGGATGTACAGTCCATCAAAACAACTTTCGTTGTGTTCATTTTCCTATGCCGAGGTGTAAAGGAAAATGAACCTTAAATGTATTGAACTTTAGGAGTGCTTAAACTCGCCATTAAAACAACATCCTTACAATACGATATGATAATTTCCATTTTCCTTTATAGGGCAGCACAGGAAAATGAACACTACGAAAAAGGTTCTGTGACTGGAAGGCGTGACCAGTCTTGGGTAGGAAGTGCATTGTAACATACGACGTTTTAGAAGTAAGTCGACGATATTTATCTCTTGTATTAATCCTCCTCTCACGTACGG
Organism: Anabrus simplex; assembly: GCF_040414725.1. NCBI lineage: Eukaryota > Metazoa > Arthropoda > Insecta > Orthoptera > Tettigoniidae > Anabrus > Anabrus simplex. The sequence continues at coordinate 1,678,388,026 of NC_090265.1, forward strand.
TTTGCGAAACCTGGGCACTCACGCATCAGCAGAAAAATCAAATAAGAGTGACACAGTGAGCGGCGGAAAGATGTATGCTGAACGTTAGTAGGGTAGACCAAATCAGAAACAGAGGCGCCTTAATCCAAGCTAAAATGAGATGCGCATGACATGTCTTGAAAAGACCAGATGACAGGTAGAGCAAGAGATTTATGGAATAGCCCTTGAGTAACTGAGACGACAGGGAAAACAGCAAAAAAAAATGGCATAATAAGCTGATGATCCTCGCACGATCACCTTGACCAATGACAGGTAAAGATAGAGTTCAGTGGAAACAAGTGAGAGAGGTCTTTTAATCAATCATTCAGCACCGATATGCTTTTAATGCGGAAGCCTAGGTGGCGGATTGCCTATCACTTATTTACCCATTGTTCTGTTAAATGGTATTCGAGGAATTTGTTAATCTATCGAGTATCTCTCCTGGTAAATTATTCCAGTCTATAACTCCTCTTCCTATCAACAAATATTTGCCCTAATTTTTCAGCTTAAATTCCATCTTTATCTTCATATTGCAATCATTCGTGCCTTTTAAAACCTCAATTAAAACCTGTTCTTTTAGAAATGTCTTTATACGCCACTGACAGCTCGGAACATACCGCTCTGTCGAGCGGCTTGTCTCCTTACTCCCAAGTCTTGCTATCCCAAAGTTCGCAACATTTCCGTAACGCTACTCTTATGTCGGAAATCACCAACAACATATCGACCTGCGTTTCTTTCGATCCTTGTCCACCGATGTGTTACCACTAGTTAACGACAACAATAACAACAACAACTACTACTACTACTACTAATAATAATAATAAAATTAATAATAATTCTAATACTACTACTACTATCTACTACTATTAGTACTAGTAGTACTTTTACGGTTTTAGGAGACTCCGAAGTGCCACAATTTTGTCCATAGCAGTTTTTCTGTATGCTAGTAAATTTACTGACTCCAGGCTGACGTATTTGCGTACCTTTAAAGACCACCAGACTAGGTCATGACCGAACCCACGAAGACCAGTACTCCACCGTCTGAGCTACCCAGCCCAGCTGATTGCGTTGTAAACTGTTTAATACGATCCTCAGAGTAACGTTCATTATCAAGCTGATATGCTTATATTTCAAACAATAAAACCAGGCCTTCTAACCTCACGTTGGCGGGTTCGATTCCGGTTCAGTCTGGTATTATTTCGACGTCCTAATATAAGTAAGCCTCGTGACGGTAAATTTATCGGCATCCCTGGAAAGAGTAAAAGTACTTACTGAGTCGTAAAACTTACAACATTGTTACAAGCTCCGGATTTTTTTATTACGATATTTTCAGCCCGTAACCAAACAAGCAATGACAACCTTCAACTTCAATTGACCTGCTTCCCACTTTTGTGTATATTCGCTTTCAGTTCTGCCGTACTACCAAAGTCTAGTGATAAAATTTTCCACAACAGCAGTGCACGCCCAGGTTCAGTGTATTGTGTCGTGATGGAAAGAGAATTTCGCCCCTGCGATGTCAAAGGAACCAATTTCTCGCTGGAGGCGTGATGCTGCGGAATTGGCGCATATAATAGGTGGATGGGTCAGGTGTGCTCGCCGCGCGCGCTCTGCAGTAGCCAAATAAAAATGAAAAATAAAACAGGCGACGAGCGAAATGCAACACAAAAAGCTGCGAGCTTTATTAGCAGCCAATTGGAACAAACTATGACTGCAGTATTACTATGATCTTTTGACTGAGGTGAATTCATTCGAACTGTTACACTAAATGATATGTGGTCGAGTGGACTTGTTATATGGAATAAAACTTCATATCAAATTCTATAGACTCGGACATTAGTGACGTAGGTTACGATCGCTACATAAGCGACATGACTGAGTAATTGAATTACGGCATGACGTAATTGAAGTGCCAATTGATATTTTCCCCATTCAGTATCAAATCCAATGTTCATTGCTGTACATTTTTCGTTTTTATACTTTCCTGAAGGAGTAAAATGTGCTGGTCAATATGTACTTACGTCATAGCTACAAAAGTTTAAGTTCAAAAATCATAGTAAAGCTATAAATATAAACGTTAAACTATGTCTTGTTTGTTTGTTTTGTTTTGTTTTGTTTTGTTTTGTTTGTTTGTTTGTTTGTTTGTTTGTTTGTTTGTTTGTTTGTTTGTTTGTTTGTTTGTTTGTTTGTTTGTTTGTTTGTTTGTTTGTTTGTTTGTTTGTTTCGTATGGACTCAAAAATTACTGGACTGATTTCGCTGAAAATTTCACAATTTGTTTGAACTAAATCCGATGGGTAGCTTTTATGATGAGTAATTTTATGTATTTAACTAGCTGCAGTACGCAGCGTTGCCTGGTCATTTTTTGAATGTTTACCTTAAAGGTTTGTATTACCAGTTAGTTATGTGTGAAGGGAAATTTTATAGATTTTCTTTTTGAATTGTTGATTCATATTTTATGATCTATGATGTAGTTTTAGAGTTATTGAAGTGTGTTTGTTTGTGTTTTAGATAGTTTAATTTTCGAGTAAGACTTTATTGTTATGGAAGCTTGAATTGACTGGAAAGTATTTGAGATTGTCAAAATATCGTCGCATCACAGGTAAAACGTTGTATCCCACAAAGCGCATCCTATCCATTATTCTCCTTAAGAGTGATCACGCCTCCCAGCCACATATGGATATGCAGTTCATTAGAACAATGTCGGTTGTGTTCGTTTTCCTATGTGGACGATTAAACGAAAATGAACCTTACATGCATTGTACACTAGGAGTGCGTAAATACGTAATGCAAACGTACGTTCCTACAGTACGGTACTGTGAGGTTCATTTTCCTTTACACATGGGCATAGGAAAATGAACACAACAAAATTTGTTCTGATGGACTGCATATCCGTACGTGGCTGGGAGGCGTGACCAGTCTTAAGGAGAATAATTGATAGGAAGAGCTTTGTGGAATACAAACTTTTACCGGTCGAGCGACGATATCGTCCCTGTTTCGCCAAAACGGCGAATGTAACAATGCTCTTCCTATCCATTATCCCTAGGAAAATGAACTCAACGGAAATTGTTCTGATGGCCCGAATACCAATATGTGGCTGGAAGGCGTGACCAGTCTTAAGGGAAGTAATGGATAGGAAGAGCATTGTAACATTCGCCATTTTGGCAGAACAGGGATGATATAATAAGTGATAACTACTGTATATGTATTTACCCGTCGCATTATATATGCGATGTACACGATTTCAACTGTCATTGGGACTGCCACCAATCATACTTGCGACGCCAATAGCAGTTGATTCAACACTAATCTCGGTTATTTTAGACTATTTTCTTTTAAGCCCATCTCAGACCACCGTCTCAACGAAGGCTGAACGTGGACTTTTAATAGTATCCAAAGCATAAAAGTAATTCATCTCAGCGACACATAAACAATGGATTCGACATTAAAATACGTTCTCTACCACTTTTCCCACATCTGTGGGTTTGAGGGAACGAGCTGCATCCTACGTGTTGATTTAGCCCTGTTTTACGACCGGATGCCCTTTCTGACACCAATCCTATATGGAGTAATATAATCACTATTGCGTGTTCCTTTCGTGGTTGGTAGCGTAGTATGTTGCCTGATTATGAAGAAGTGTTGGGACAAACACTAACTCCCAGTCACTGAGCCAGAATAATTAATCACAGGCGATTATAATCCCCTACCCGACTGGGAATCAAATCCACTGAACCGAAGGCCGCTAGTGTAACCAGTCAGCCAAGGAGTCGGACGACATTAATATAGGTTATTTTCCATTATTTTTACATGTCTTCCCCTCCCATACCCCAACCTCAGCTGGGCTTGGGATGTTCCATCTGCAGAGGTTTTTCTTTTCTCCTGAAGGTCATATGTATACCAAGTTTCGTTGAGAGCTATTCAGGAACATACATAAATCCATAATCTTGGTCATTTTTACATTCATTTTCACCCCTTATCAACCTCCAATCTGATTGCGGTCCGGCTCCATGGCTAAATTGTTAACGTGCTGGCCTTTGGTCACAGGGGTCCCGGGTTCGATTCCCGGCAGGGTCGGGAATTTAACCATCATTGGTTAATTTCGCTGATACGGGGGCTGAGTGTATGTGTCGTCTTCATAATAATTTCATCCTTATCACGATGCGCAGGTCGCCTACAGGCTTCAAATCAAAAGACCTGCACCTGGCGAGCCGAACATGTCCTCGGACACTCCCGGCACTAAAAGCCATACGCCATTTCATTTCATCTGATTGCGGCTGATGTATGACTTACCAGCATCCAGACTGTCACAGTTTAACTCAGCGACCTCGTAAACAATAGATTCAATTTTGATATCAGTCGTTTTCGTTATTTTTTATTTCACCTCCTCCCCTAGGAGTGCTAGGGGTGTTTGCCTCCAACAGTATTTATTGTAGATAGTAAGTCATATGTGTACCAACACTGTATGCGGACTATACTGAAAGAATCATTCATTCAGTACATGCGTAATTTCTATAAAATTTGGATATTTTCCTTCTCTCTCCTTTTCATCCTCGTGTCAATGCTGGCCGAACATACTTCAAAGACATGCGGAGTGTCATTAATCACCTCAGGGTCTCCAAAAAGTATGGAGTGCACACTAATATTTGTCGTCGTTTTTTATTTTAATATTTCACTCGTCTTTGCGGATTTTTTAATAATTCAACTCCGCCGCTAGCGGTGCTATCTGAATCCTACCCCTCTAGTAATTTCTTTCAGGTATATCATATACTGTATGTACCATGTTTGGTTGAGACGTAGCTATAACGTACGTCCGTTAACTCGGTTACTTTCGAAATTTTCTTTTCTTCACTCGTTCTCAACCCCTCTGCCGATTGGGACTGAACTTTGTCTTAAACGACGTCCATAATGTCACAATTCATATCAGCGGCCCCGAAAACTATGCATTCGACATAAATATCGGTCGTTTTCGATTTTTTTAAATTCACTCCTACCCTAAGCGTCTAGGGATCTCTTAACCCCACAGTATTTGTTTTTCAGATAGTTAGTCATACTTGTATGAATATTGATAGAGAGCTATGCTGGAACGTACACACATACGAATACGTTCATTATCTCGGTCATTTTGGTAATATTATTTTCTACCTTACTCATCTACGATGACAAAGGGGGTCGAACTTGGACCTTAAAACATCCGGAGCGTCACTATCATCTCAGTGTCCCCGAAAACTATGGATTCGACACTATTTTCGATTATTTATATATTTCACTCCCCCTCGCTCCTCACCACAAAGGGGGCTGAACTTGGATAAAAATAATCGAAGTGTCACTCCTCCCCTCAGCGATCCTGAAAGCTATGGATTCGACATTATATTATATTATTTTTATACCTGATCGCTCTAACCCCTCACGTCTAAGGAGTCTAGAGATTGCTTTACTCCCACAGGGTTCGTCTCCAGGGAGCAAATAATAAGTGTTCAAAACTTGATTGAAATTACTCCAGTGGTTTAGGAGGAGATTTGTCATGTACACACATACATCCATTTTTATATATAGTAAGATAGAATTACAAAGCCAGACCAAGAACGGATCCGCCTGGAATGACATATTGTCGCTACGCGACAGAGACGTACTTTGCACCATGACTGTCCGATAAGAAATGCTGTACATAGGAGGATCGGAACACGCCGCCATGTTTTATGAAGTACCCTTCCATATCTCCTCCTAAACCTCTGGAGATTTCTACCAAACTTGGTACATTTATGACTTACTGTGTTATTGTGGGCGTAATCCATTCCTAGCATCCTTAGGAGTGATGTGGGATGGGTGGCATATAAAAATGATCGAAAATAATATCAATTCCATAGTTTTCGGGGTTGCTGAGATGAACAGTGACACTCTGAGTGGCGTTTAAGTCAAATTTCAGTCTCTATCGGCATAGAGGTGAGAAGAAATTGTCAAAAATGACCGAGATTTTGGATTTATATGTGTATGATGCAGCATAGCTCTCAACCAAACCTAGTAAAAAATGACTTACTATCTGCAAAAATTTCTGTGTGTTTAAGACACCTTGCCATCTCTGGAGGACGGGGTGAAATATAAAAATAATCGAAAACGATCGATACCAGTGTCGAATTCATAGTTTTCGGGGTCACTGAGATGACGTTTGACACTCTGGATGTCGTTTAAATCATGGTTCATTCCCAGTCGAAATCGAAGTTGAGAAGTGTTGTAAGAGAATGTTCAAAATGACCGAAATTGTGGATGTATTCATGTGTTTATGTTACAGAATACCTCATAACCGAACTCGGTACACATATGACTTACAATCTGGAAGAAAGGTACTGTGGGGTAATACACCCATAGCATCCCTTGGGGTGAGCGTGAGGAGGGGTGACATGTAGAAATAATGGACAGCGAGCAATGTTAATGTCGAATGCATAGTTTTGCGGTTTGCTTAGATGAATAGTGACATTTAGGATGCCGTTTAAGTCTAAGTTTAGTTCCCATCGGCGTGAGAGTTGATAAGAGTTGAAAATGTATGTCCAAAATGGCCTACATTATGCAAATATGTGCGAATGTTCCACCATAGCTCTCAACTGAATAGTACAGAGATGAATCACTATCTGAAGAAAAATACCGTAGGGGTAAGACACCTCTAACAGCCCTAGAGATGGAAGGTGGTCAGGGGTGAAATATAAAAATAATAAAAAACGGCCAATATTAATGTATAGACCATAGTTTTCGGGGTAGCTGACATATATAGTGACACTCTGGATGTCGTTTAAGTCCAAGTTCATCCTCCATCGGCATGGAGAGTGAGAAGAGACGAAAAATTGAAATGTCCAAAATTACCGAGATTGTGTATGTTTGTATGTTCGAGCACATCTCTCAACCAAACTAGCTACACGTATGACTTACTCTCTTCAAAAACTACTATGAGAGGTAATACACTACTAGCACCCCTAGTAGAGGGGTTGATAAATAAGAATAAGCGAAAATGACCGATACTATTTTTTGGCTTTTGGGGTCGCTGAAATGAATTGTGATACCCTGGATGTCGTTTAAGTCTAATTTCAACCTCAGTTAGCATGGGGGTTGAGAAGGGGTGAAAAATTAATATGTCCAAAATCATCTATATTTAGCCTGATTGGTGATAGTCCCAGTGGCAGTTGGAATCGTGTAAATCATATCTATTGCGCGAGTAATGTATGTATATTGAGTGCTTAGCCCGAAGGCTGGTTTAGACCTCAACAGATTCGCCATCAGCCCAGGCGTCAAGGATCGCCTACTTTCCTGATAATCTGGGATGCAACAAGAATTGGCAAATACATAACAATAACTCTAAATATACATTAAATTTCGTAAACTATAGTAAATCCAGAAAAAATCACTTCGAATAGTTAATACAAATCCTAAAATCAAACATTCAAAGAAAGTGCCCCAGCGGAGTCGGTTACTACGGCTAGTTCATTATAAAATTTTGTAAGACCCTGTTGATGTATGAAGACACAGAGGCAAAACTGATTGAAGGTATTGAGTCCGCTGATCCTAACTTTGGTGTTGCGAACCAACTATTAGCTTACAATATAGCTGAATGTACCATTTCGGTTTGTTTTTCCTCATATTGTTAACATATGGTCCGGCTCCATGGCTAAATGGTTAGCGTGCTGGCCTTTGGTCACAGGAGTCCCGGGTTCTATTCCCGGCAGGGTCTGGAATTTTAACCTTAATTGGTTAATTTCGCTGGCACGGGGGCTGAGTGTCTGTGTCGTCTTCATCAACATTTCATCCTCATCACGACGCACAGGTCAATTCAAAAGACCTGCACCTGGCGAGCCGAACTTGTCCTCGGCCACTCCCGGCACTAAAAGCCATACACCATTTCATTTGTTAACATATCGTCGCTGCCGGGACAAAACCTCCTATGTGATAATATTTTAGCTTAGAACTATGACCGGCAAGGTTCTGTCATCTAAGGTGCAATATTTCGTGAAGATGGTCAAGGCATTCTCACTGTTCATAATGAATGTGCTGCGGGTTAGTATATCTACAAAAATATTATCACATAGGAGGTTTTGCTCCGGGAACGACAATATACCACTATGTGCTGAAATCGCCGTGGCTTAGGCAGCATTGCGTTGGCTCTCCCCTCTGGGTTCCATGGTTCAAATCCTGGTTACTCCATGTGAGATGTGTGCTGGACAAGGCGGAGGCGGGACAGGTTTTTCTCCGGATACCCCGGTTTTCCCTGTCATCTTTCATTCCAGCAACACTCTCCATTAGCATTTCATATGTTAGTTATTAATCATTGCTCCATAGGAGTGCGACAGGCGTCGGCAGCCGGCAAAATTCCTATCCTCGCCGCAAGATGGGGGCTTCATTCATTCCATCCCTGACACGGTCAATGACTGGAAAACGGGTTGTAGGTTTTCATTTTCACCACTATGTACTGATATCCTAAAGACGCTTTAATGGAGAATGGAATTACACTAACGAACTTCTTCCATATCCTACAACTGATGGCCTCCGTTTCAACTTGTTGGCAGACTGGCATTCAGTCTAAAGAAGTCACAGGTTCTATTCCCGCAAGGTTCAGGGATTTTAACCTTCTTTGGTTGTTTCGCCCGGCTCGAAGGCTCGCTGTTTTTCCGTCATCAATAATTAGATTTCATCCCAGGGTGGGTCCCAATCTCGCGCAGGTCGCCTTTGGGTGTCAACTTCAACTTGAAAGACCTGCTCCAAATATCTACCGGGACCACACATTATTATTATTATTATTATTATTATTATTATTATTATTATTATTATTATTATTATTATTATTATTATTATTAACAATACCCTTATTATCATTTTTCTACAAACATCAAAGATGTTCTATGCAGAAAGTATACAACCATAAAGGGTAAGGCAGCCAAGCAACTGATGTCTCAGACACAATGAACCTGGAACCTTACGCTAACTGGGGCCTTGTCAGTAACTTATATGCCCTCTCCTTCATATCGTCCCTGTTCTGCCAAAACGGCGAATGTTACAATGCTCTTCCTATCCATTATTTCCCTTAAGACTGGTCACGCCTTCCAGCCACATATTGATATTCGGTTCATCAGAACAATTTCCGTTGAGTTCATTTTCCTATGTGCGAGTGTAAATGAAAATGAACCTTACTGTACCATACTAAAGGAATGCATGTTTGCATGGCATTCACTCACTCCTAGAGTGTGATGTATTTAAGGTTCATTTTACTTTACACACGCGCATAGGAAAATGAACTCAACGGAAATTGTTCTGATGGACCGAATATCAATATGTGGCTGGAAGGCGTGACCAGTCTTAAGGGAAATAATGGATAGGAAGAGCATTGTTACATTCGCCATTTTGGCAGAACAGGGACGATATCCTTCATTCAACCCCTAAATACCCTCAGAACCACATGGAGAGTTCTGCAAACTTTATTTTCTACCTCGTCAATGATATTACCCTATTGAAGATTTTTCCCTACATTAACTTGCAGTAATTCCCATGAAGTACATTAACGCCATCAGCACAGTAATTAAAACTGAGATAATTTTTCCTGTTTATGAAATCTACAATCTGACATTTCATTTAATACTATGTTCAGCATAACATCATCCGCAAAAATCGTACCTATGATCCCAGTTCTTCACTCATATAATTTAAGAAAACATGAACGTCCAAAAGTAATACATTTTAAAATCCCCCTCTTGATCATTACAGGTTCACTCTCACAACACTCATATGTCTTCCACCTCCATAGGGGTACATATAAGTTGCAGGGTTTTTTTACAAGCTTTATATCAAAGTGCACCTAGGGTGATGAAAATACTGAGAGCTGGAAGTCAAATAGGAATTACATAACGTTCTTACTGTTAAATTGCAGCAATATTGTAATGAAAAGGTAAGTAAATTAATAGACATCCATTTAATATTGTAATAAGTGTTGAATCATGACTGAAAAGATGTATTATGGTTACATAAATTTTCTGTATAACACGGAGACAGGATGAAAATTCTGCAATCCATTCAAACAATCTTTTGATTGAAGGTAGTACCAGTTCAATAAATATTATTCCGGTGACCTTAAACTTGTGCAATTCCAGCAAGATTCAGCAGATATGTTAGACACTTTTGGAGTATTTTAAGGAATAATTCAAATATTATGGCATCATTTAAGGTCAATAGGGATTTAGAAAAGAAATTGAAAACAGACTTCTTTCCAACACAATAATACAAACATAATGTCAAGACAAGGGAACCGAAATACACTATTAATTTTGATATTGATAATTTAATAAATCTCCATTTTCACTCATTCCTTCTTCTTCCGTATAATTAAATGTGTTTGAACGTCTAGAAACTTGTTTTGTACATTCTTCATATAAACAAGACGGCACTGCAAAGCATCGCTTCTAGGTAACCAAATCAATTAAAATAAATGTTATATTTTACTGTTTTCATTTCATACCCAATGATCTTCAGCTTCAGTTTGTTCCATGGTTTGTGACTAACAGGAAACTAATCATAATAACCACTTTGAATATTTACTAATAAATTTACTCTCTTCTCTTCTAGGTAAGTACCTGCGCCATCTACTGTTGGTGCTTGTATCTGGAGGTGATCAGGGTGAGTTGCAATGTCTTGTCTTGTCCTTGTCACAAATCGATATTCACAAAAATAATTCTTGCTAGTAACATCTTGTAACTGTAAAAAAAGACCTAAAGAAAATTATATATTCTACTGTGATGAAGAGATTTTGTAAATATTTTTTTTCAGTAGGAAGTGTATTTAAAATATTTAAAAATGAACAACTTGAAGTTGTCATTTATTTAGGGCTGGAAATTGAAATTCAGTCGACTTGAATTAGAACTAGCAATGAACTTTAAACGAAGACGTATCTGTGCGATGATGAAGATGGAGAAGAAATATCCTGGATACTATAGAACTCACTTTTTATTATATTATTCTTCAATCTGTTTTCCTTTAATCATTGTACATATTGAAGTGATTTACTTTTGTACTTCATGTGCAAACTATGAAGCAACAAACGGAAACAAGCAAGAACTATAAGGTGAGTTTATTAGTTTATATTTTTTACATATTATATTTACAGGTTAGTTTCTCGGAGTGTAAATGTGATGTGTGCGTTGAAGTGGTCTTTGATGTTGTGTGGAAGGATGTATTGATGTATATTCATGCTATATATATATATATATATATGCTTTATTTACTGCAAATTGATCCTTTGATACATCTTTAAATGATGTTATTAACCGTAAGTTCGTAGTTAACCCTGGAGCACAAACCTTCTTCAATGACCTTATTTCACAAACTTTCGTTACTTATACGACATAACAAATGTAACGAACATTCTGGCCACACTTTTTATTATATATTAATTATCAATAAACAATGCAGAGCAATGTATAAAGGCACAGAAACAATAGTTTTGAAAGCAATGAGAACATTTATTTCAACACTTTGTTAGTGTGTACTTGCACTCGATGCTCGACGTCTTACAACAAACAGTACAAAACGTTGTTGTCATTCTCCTTCATTTTGATGGACATATGTGGCAGATAATTCTCCTCGGGGCAGATGATGTTCCAACATTTTCCTTACGATGAGGTTTGATTCTATGGACCGACTCTATAGTGAGGCACAGATCGTTTGATAGTGTTACAATGTGTCACCTACTTCGTATCCATGGCGACAGTAGCTCGTCACTCAGTCGAATTAGGAAGTACTTTCTCTTAGGACATTCTTCTGTTTGCAGCTGTTGTTGTGAACGTGGATTACCCAGTAATTATAAGCCCATATATTAAGCGTCACTGGCCTTGTTAGACATAACGATGTTCCAATCGTTCGTAAGAATGACGACATTCATAAAGGCTGCAACTGTTTTCTAAACAGTGCACGGAATTTCCTCTTAGAAATCATAAGCGCATCATTCAAGCATTAAAGCTAGGAAGGTACTGAAGAGATGGAAGCGCGCGTGTCCTCTCCGCACTATACGCACAACAACGAACAGTTGGCAATTGTAAAAATTATGAACGTTTGTTTTGTAGGGTTAAATACCACGGGAAGTGAATATAAACCGTTTCGATATTTTTCTGTCTATTGTGGATCAAATTTTAGCACTGGTAACTCTTCAGTTACTGCAGATATAGATAAACTCAAAGTTTGTTGACTTCCACTTCCCTTCGACATAGTCACTATTGATATGTTATAGACGTTGGCAGTGACGTGGAAGTTGAATGATTCCACTGGCAGAACGTGATCGCTTAATCACTATAATATTGTGGTCTACTATCTGAACAATACCGGGATGATATCTAATTCGGAGAGTGTGAAGTTATTTCTTCATCTTTCGGTTCACTTTGAAGTCATACAAGATTGAACCACGATTATAAAGTGGATTGTATAGTAATATCCAGCCCCATGTATTGAACAACAAAACCACTGTTTGTTCAAGATGTGTTCAGGCATTGTTATGCTAAATGATGGTTGGGTAAAAACCAAAACAAAGCTAACTCTGTTTACACAATGAAGTCCCTTGGAGGAGTTGAAGATAAATGGTTCCACTATCCGAAGCCTCGGCACTGATTAGGATAGAGTGGTTAGCTTTAAAATCAGCCGCCTTTGACCCCAGAAGTTAACCTGGTATACATTTTTGGTATACCTCAAGGATATCACCTCCAGAAGCGGAAATCTTGTTTCTAAATTTCTAGACTTCTTGGTAGGAACTCGAAATATTCAATATACGAGTAAACTAAGCATGGCCATTAGTGTCTTGGAAGTCAGTTCCTAAATAATAATTGTTATTACACTCAGTTTTTAGATCACACTTGGCAGCATTCATTTTTGTCATGTTTGAAGTTCCGTTTCACTCTACTAGATTGCACAGTGACCATAACTCTATTGAGTTCAATAATTAGTTTTATGGGTTAATTTTTTAAATACAACCAATGATATTTTATATTTCGTCATCGTACGACATGGATTGCCAAATTAATATCGTCCATTCCGTCAAGAACTCGAGTACCTACTCTGCCAGGTCTACACCAACAATCTTGGGAACTTGAGTTCGACATTCTACCACTGATGGAAAGAGTTAATTTGTACTTGAAAAACTGTGACATACATTGTGTAAAATCCATCCATTATGACTTCCCTCAAGCTCATGCTACATTAACAGAAAAAGAGTTTTCCATCCGAAGAAATTGGAAAGTGATCCACCATCCACATTATTTTCCTGATTTCTCTCTGACTTCAAACTGATCCGTAAGAAGAAGAAACAACTGTTTATTGGTTACACTATTCAGAACTATTTCAGAAATTGCCCAGACAGTACATTTCTTGGTTCGAACGACCAACCAAACAGGTGTTTCCAACGGCATTCTTCGACTTTCACATTGTTAGCAACAATTAGTTACACAATGCTAGCACCTACTTCAAACATCAGTAAAATTTCATAACAAGTAAATAATTATGTTTTTAATTAAATAATAAAATCTTACCCGGGTTTAAAAATATTGCATTTTACAATTGATGTATGCCCTTCATTTTATTGAACCAATTAATGCGTATAACTCAAAGTATCTTATTACAAATTCTTGGAACAGTACAGCAACTTTCGTGAATATAAACAAATGTACTACAAAACTGAATATGCTCTGACTGAAAATGATATAGATTCGATTAACTCAAAGTAACTTATTAAAAATTCATGGACCACTTCAACATCCTTCGTGAATATAAGTAATTGTAAGCTACTACAATCTTAATATCGACGGCTTACTTCTAAAACCTCGTATCTCCCAATGAACTTCCTATCCATTTTCTTCCTTAAGACTGGTCACGCCTCCCACCCACATATGGATGTACACTCCAGGAGAACAATATTCGTTGTGTTCATTTTCCTATGGTGGTGTGTAAAAGAAAATGAACCTTAAATACATTAAACTGTAGGAGTGCTTAAATTCGCCATGAAAACAACATCCATACAATACGGTGTGGTAAGGTCCATTTTCCTTTACAGGCTACCCAAGGAAAATGAACACTACGAAAAAGGTTCTCATGGATTGCACATAAATATGTGTCTGGGAGGAGTGACCAGTCTTAAGGAATATAATGGGTAGGAAGAGCGTTGGGACATACGAGGTTTTAGAAGTAAGCCGACGACATGTTCTGACTGAAAATGTTATAAATCCATTTGAACTGAAAATATGTTATTAAAATTTATCTCAAGTTTTGAAAGTATTGCGCTTAAAGGACTGTATGTATATTAAATCATAATGATTCACTCCTCAACAATGTCTTCCTTTTTTATCCAAGTTCAAGTCACCGGATACTACTACTTTTCAGAACAGGAGATAAGAAGCAAATTAAATAGTATCGTATTTCTCCTAACCAGACGTTGTCTATTGAAAAACTTCGTGACTGTTATAGTCACTCGCCATCGTAATTAAAAATTTTAAGTACATGAATGTTGTTCTATACAATAACAATAATTCCTACTTTTCTTGTTAAGTGTTATACAGACAAAAACAGTAGATGTGTTTTAAAGAAGATGTAAACTAAGAAATGTCTAAACTAATCAATACTCTAACACCTTGTCGGTCAGAGGTCTGTTTGTAACGGGATATGATTACTTGCTTTGAATACAACCTCCTCGTTAAAATAATATTCCGAGTTTCTCTGTTCCCAGCGTACTACAGCAGGAAGCGTCTGAAACAGTGAAAATACTAAAGTTATTTTGAAATAGCACGAAGTTACGTACAGGTGAAAAATTGTTACTCACATTTAATACGTCCATTACAATCACATTTTCTTGTTTTATTTATGTTATTTAGTTTACCTTTTATTTCTATTTTTCTTATATTTTCTTCTTAACATTAGTTATATCTTGTATGAAAGAATATCTTCATTTTACGTTACAAACGTGACCAAGTCCTTCGTCCCATTTGTCTTGAAATTTTGAGTAAAATGTTCCCAGTTTAGGAAAAAGTTACCTTTGATAAACAGGTACAACCATGAGACTCGATATATGGCGTGTTTCAGTAAAAGCGTGAAAAATGAAATAGAAAATATGGGATGATCTACTGAACATATTGAGATAGAAAATCCGAGGTCTAAGAGTCCGGCTTAATGAGATATGACAGCAACAATCAGTTACACAATGCTAGTACCTACTTCAAACATCAGTAAAACTTCATAACAAGTAATTATGTTTTTAATTAAATAACAAACTCTAAAGCGGGTTTAAAAATATTGCATTGTACAATTGAGGTATTTATTTCATTTTCCTTTACCAATTATCATAGAATCGATTCGTTTAACTCAATCTTATTAAAAATTCTCGGAACACTGCAGCAACCTTCGTGAATATAAGCAAATGTACTTCATAGCTCTCATATTTGCTGTTTTCTGGAATATTTAATGCTAATCTTTACATATATGTGTCTACATTAATTAATTTTTACGTTAATTATATGCATTTAATTTACAAATAATTCTTAATTTGTTGCAATAAGTTATACACTCTTACTGTTATTTCCCCTTCGGCTAATTTTTCAGGTTATTCACATTTATCTTTATATTATTTACAATTATTCCTATACAGAATCGTGTTATTGGTAAACAGATGATGATGATGATGATGATGTATTAAAGTTCAGTTTTTGTCTCAAAACAGTCGCTCAAAATGACGGCCATCAAACTCAATGGAATCATCCTATGTTTGAGTTTCTGTCATAACCTTTCAAATATTCGTGACGTGTGTTTCGAATCACATTCTATCACGTACTGGTATAATTCTGACAACATATTCAAACTAAATACAGCTGGAGATTAGGATTTTCTCTCAATAAATTCTGGGGCTCTTGTTTTATTTCTATAGAAGAGTTTTAAATTTGATCGTGCCACACAGGGACCTGATGTTTTTCGATGTACATGCTTATCTACTGCAATTACTCTTGTTTCCTGAACTGGTTATGAAGCACAAGAGTGCATGAACTTTTTTAATCCTTCTAGTCATTATTTCAACCATTTAAACTTTACAAAAGTATTTTGATTCAGAGAAAAGCAAACTTGCCTCACTGCTTGAGATTGAACGATCTAAATCGTAGCGGCTCCAAATCCTTTGTCTACCTCAAAGTGAGTTTTCCCAAATATTTAAACTTAAACGTATTTCTTACGGGGAATCATATTTTTAAAATTCGCATCCTTTTGAAAGGAAGTCAGGCGCCAGGAGATTAACATTATTTCTTCAAAAGTACAACGAAATGCTCATGGTTCGTAATGTGCACTTCTGTAGTCATGTCTTAGTCCGTGAACATTGGGCAACAGGTGAGTTGCCTTGTGGGTCAGGATACCATTTGTTAACCCTCGGGACGTCGCGCGATGCAGTGTAACGTCAGACATCGCGTGCGGTGGAAAAGACCGCGCAAGAATTCCATATCGTTTTTGTATTTCAATTTGCTATGCATTTTTGTTATGTTGCTATATTTTTGTTTACTCTCTATTTTCATCATTAAAAATACAAATATTATTTATTTATATTTAAATAGTGCTTTAAAATAATATAATAACTAACGTTACGTTCTACTTAACACACATCAAAAAGCAGTGAAATGGGAAGAACGTAGATTTACTGAATTCGCAGAAGTAAACTGGTAAAAGATTTATAGTGCAATGTACGAGTAATTTACAACTATCAGTAAAAATATGTACAAAACAAAGTTACAGCAATATACACTAAATAAGGTATACAGTTTAATGGTAACGGCAAGGCTACAACAGATAGAAGGGTAACAGCAATTAGAGATTTACTGTTCACTAAAGACAATTTATTTGTCATTATTCATTATATTCGTGAGCTGACTGCGTTCTTAGATAATACAACGGCCATCATTTTCTTCATCTTCACCTGCTATCCCCATACTGCAGGCTTGACAGGTGAAGACAGTGTGTTTTCGGCATATGCACAGAGAGCAGGTAGCGTACGAAGTCTTCCTCTTTCTGTTTCCTTTCCCACACCATCAATTAATATGTTTATCCTATAAATCCATTTTCACTCACAACACAAGTAAACAATCAAACAATTCGTGAATACGAATAGTTGTGCGTCCAAGGTTAGGACCAAATTCAACAAACGGCACTAGTCGCCCGCGGTCGAAAGCACCGCACACTCACATAAACATCCACAGCGACAATAGAAGAGCAATTAGGGAGCGCTACTTGGCTATAAACACTAGAGGAAGGTTGCGAGGTAGATATGGTGGAGGTATAAATATGTCCTGTAACAATCGTAGACAGAGTTACAAAAGTAGAATGCGTGCGGTCGAAAAGACCACGGCGCGACGTCCCGAGGGCTAAAAGGAATAGGAAAGTGCCTTGCGGATATATCTTTTGCTGAAGCAACTAGGACTATCGAATCCATCGGTGGTTTCTAAACCATTAGAGTAAAGAAAACACTCACAGGAACTAGATGTAAGTAAGGCTAGGACATTTTTCACAGAAATTTAGCAATTTAATCAATTTGAATATGATATCTGTATTCACAGCAGTTCCCTTTAACGTCCGAAATATATTCTTCTTTATTTTTTATTTCCCAGTCTTTAATGCTATAGAATGCATATTGTGTTATGAATTATTGAAATTCAATTTTGTTGTTTTTGATGTACCAAGGTAGTTAAACTTTATCCTTGTGGCAATCCAGAATGTCTAGAAAGTAGCTGAGTTCTCAACAAATATATTGAACAGGGTTCGGACACATGTGAGGGACAGTGTCCTAATTCAATTCGACAGACCAAGTACTCTTTGAGTGAACGCATTGATAATTCATCGAGTATAATATACTGAATGTTGAACGGTATGCAGGGCCTCACTTATACACTCAGAGCGAACGCACGGTGTTTGTACTGTGCGCTACGGCATCTACCTCAGCCGAACTTATGTCGCGCGCGGTCGCCAATCCACCCTGGATTGTATCTGGTAACCACATTCTGGCTGACTCGAGTGAATTCTGTCACTGTAATGTTTTCTCTCTGCTCCTCTAATGTGTGAGGATTTGTCCGAGTCACTTTGTCTTTCAGTTTACCCCACAAGTAAAAATCACACACTGCTAGCTCTGAAGAATGACGGGGGAGGGGGGAATAGACCAGAACTGATCACTCTGTCTGCAAACACTTCCGAGATTGTGAGAAGGGAATCTTCTGCTGTATGAGCAGGGACTGAATCTTGTTGAAACCACCCACGCGATGTTTCTTCTTCCGTTTACTGATGAAAGAACGACGTCCAAATGTTATCTAGGTACCTCTCTGCATTTTCTCTAGTTTAGAAAACAATAGACCCAATTATTCATCTTGCACTAACAGCACACCCAACACCAATATTCCTATCATAATGAAGGACCATGATGGACCACATATCCATAGGCCTATGGGACTGGGAGACGTGATCAGTCTTAAGAAAAATAATGGATAGGAAGAGCTTTGGGAAATACGAGGTTTTGCTGTAGGATTTTTCGCACACCAATAGCAAGAGTTAAGACTTTTCACACGACCATTAAGATGAAACCAGAACTTTTATATACGAAAATACGGTGTTGCAATAATAACTGTCTCACCATGTTAACAGCTGAGTTTAAGACTGGCTACTCATGCTTGCCAGGTCGAACACGTGCAGGCTGCTAGTGAGGTCAAGAACTATGCGCGAGTCTCCCATACGGCAGCTGCCGTAGCCCAGAGTACAAACACAGTGAGTTCGGTCTGGTTTTATAAGAGATGCCCTGTAGTAGAAGACGACATTTTAATAGCTGTTTAACATGCCAATTAATTAACATGTGATTAGCTCTCTGAGGGGCCTGATAATCCAGGATAGAGTAGAGATATATCGTCCCTGTTCTGCCAAAACGGCGAATGTTACAATGCTCTTCCTATTCATTATTTCCTTTAAGACTGGTCACGCCTTCCAGCCACATATTGATATTCGGTCCATCAGAACAATTTCCGTTCAGTTCATTTTCCTATGTGCGTGTGTAAAGGAAAATGAACCTTACTGTACCATACTGCAGGAATGTATGTTTGCATGACATTTACCCACTCCTAGAGTGTGATGTATTTAAGGTTCATTTTCCTTTACACACGCGAATAAGAAAATGAACTCAACGAAAATTGTTCTGATGAAGCATAACAATATATAGCTGGAAGGTGTGACAAGTTTAAGGGAAATAATGGATAGGAAAATAATTGTTACATTCGTCGTTTTGGCAGAACAGGGACGATATCGTCGCTGTTAAAGCAAAACCTCGTATCTTCCAATACTCTTCCTCTCCATTATTCTCCTGAGAACTGGTCACGCCTCCCAACCACATATCGATATGCAGTGCATCAGAACAATTATCGTTCTCTTCGTGTTCCTATGCTAACGTGTAAGGGAAAATGAACGTTAAATTTATTATGCTGTAGGAGAGCGTAAATACGTCATTCAAACATCCATTCCTACAGTATTGTATGGTAAGGTTTATTTTCGCCTGTTCAACAGCGTAGCAAAATGAACGCAACTAACGTTGTTCTGATGAGCTACATATCCATAGGCCTATGGGGCTGGGAGACGTGATCAGTATTAAGCAAACTAATCCATAGGAAGAGCTTTGGGAGATACGAGGTTTTGCTGTAACAGCGACTATATGGAAGAACGTCACAATTCAACCAGGCCGAAGAATGTTATTATTGTAATGTCCAATTTCTTTTAACGCTCAGAGACTAAATGATGTTCTGTGTCCTTTTACGAAGCCGTCAAATCTCGGGAAGTTATCTTAATGAATGAAGATATTCTAGAATACGAGTCCTGTGTTTCACGATGATAAGTAGCAACGGATGTAATATCCCTGGCTTGAATCTCACTAAAGTAGACGACGGGAACTGCGTGGTTTTACGCTCACCCGTTGGGGTCGACCATGACCTGATTAGGGTTTTGTGGCTTTCATTAACAGACTACCTGTGGAAGACCTGCTCTTTCCGTTAAAAATAACGCACAGTTCAAAGTACTGTAGACATATACATACATCAGGAAACTTTTGATTTGCTGTGCAGTACTGAAGGTTTGATTTCACTGTTACTACTGAACTTCCAGTCGAACTGTAATCTACTCTAGTGGTATAACTTAAGGTGTCGTTAGTTTAACTCCTGGATAAAAATTCACAATTTAACTGCATGGTACGGATTCACATCAAGTCTGATTTTATTTTTTTCCATTTTCCTGAAAATCCATAAATGATATTCAACTTGTTGTTAACATTGTGCATATATTTTAGATGGCTATTTCGCACATAATTCATGTTCATAAGAATGAGGAACTTTGACTTAAAAACCTACTGGATCATTCAACTTGGAATTATTAGGTTATGTTTATAGGTAGTCGTACATTAATCTGATGTGCGATAGTAACTGTACTGTTCAAACGACTTCAAAAATGAATGAATAGCTCAGAAAATATTGTTAATTTTAATATTTTTGCTGAAAAGAAAATATTTTGAAGGTAATCGTGTAACACTAAACCAAGATTATTTCATTGAGGTATAATGAATGCACTCTTCTCTGCTTGCGTCTCTCTCCTACTTCTATAGATACCGGTACCGCATCGACACTGTTCTGCCAAAATGGCGAATGTTACAATGCTCTTCCTATCCATTATTTCCCTTAAGACTGGTCACGCCTTCCAGCCACATATTGATATTCGTTCCATCAGAACAATTTCTGTTTTGTTCGTTTTCCTATGTGCGCGTGTAAAGGAAAATGAATTTTACTGTATCGTACTGAAGGAATGTATGTTTGCGTGATATTTACCCACTGCTAGAGTGTGATGTATTTAAGGTTCATTTTCCTTTACACACGCGCATAGGAAAATGAACTCAACGAAAATTGTTCTGATGGACCGCCTATCAATACATAGCTGGAAGGCGTGACCAGTCTTAAGGGAAATAATGGATAGGAAGAGCATTGTAACATTCGCCGTTTTGGCGGAACGGGGACGACATGAAGGAACCTTTCATTGAAAGTTAAAGTCTTAGTAATTCGTTTACATAACAGAGGGAGTGAGAAAGGGGGGTTCTTTCCGAATTTTAACCATTGTATCTAGCAAAGTGAGTTCAGTTTTCTATGATCATAAATATTCACTAAAATGTAATCAGTGATTCCCTTCTTAGTACCATAATACTGGAACAGAAGCAATTTGAATTGTTCTTTTTTTACAACAGGGGTAGATCACTACATGACCATGTACTGCGACCTCTTGGATAGAGAGAGGGTGATACCCATTGTCGGCATATAGCCTATTCCTGTCGAATAACACCAAGAGGTCTGTTCAGTATTTAACGTCACAATCCGACGCGTGAGTTACTAGAGAATCTGCCACCTAGCCGACAATCCTAAATTCAGATGATTGATTGATTGATTGATTGATTGATTGATTGATTGATTGATTGATTGATTGGTTGATTGATTGATTGATTGATTGATTGATTGATTGATTGATTGATTGATTGATTGATTGATTGAAGTGGCATGGATCTGTTATGAATACAGCTATGATTTTAGGCACTAAAATGACCAATTAGCCAAAAATAGGCAGGCAAATATACACCTAAAATCTTAGGCACTAAAATGGCAAAATAGGCACTAAAAACCAACCCGAATATACGAGTACCGCCTACTTCGCATTTACATCAATTACTCATCATATGCAAATCATGGCACTTTGTTTCCAGCTAAAGGTAATAGTAGTAATAATTATTATTGGTAATACAATTTAAGAGACTGTTATCTCTTCCAGACAATAATTATGTCAACAGGACACTTCAAATAAAAGTCAGCACTTGTTAAAATGGACAACCAGATATTGTTCCAAATTTTGATCAGTAAATCTTTGCCTGTTGTCCGCTAGTATATTTTTAAATCGAGAAAATGACCTTTCCACTTCACATGAGGTCAGGGGACAGTATGCAAGAGCAGCTAGCTCCTGGAGTAAAACCTCGTGGTGGTGCTTAGACTTTCTCTTGGAAAACAGCAGCAATGGCCAAAGCATCCTTCCAGCAGGCATTCCTCTGCGTTATACTGTGAAATTTGGCACTGATCTCTTCTCCCATCGCTCCATAAAAAGTTATCATTGGTTGTCTACACCTCACGAACAATCCCTACAGTTTTTCGTAATTCTCTCTCAACCAGCTGCATTATTTTGGAAGGTGGCTGTTCAAAGTCGGATGAAATGTACGTGAGACCGCTGAAAATCTTGGGGTTGGCCAGTACAGGGTGAAGATTTAAGACCAGCTCGCTCCAAGCAGTATCAGAGGAAGGAAATTACGCTGCTGTTCTGTAATTACATGTAAGTGCATGCCTTCGACAGCCACCTGCAAAGAATGCATGCTATCAGCGGCTAACAAAGTAGCGACGGGTGTAAAAATATGATTTAAAAACTCAATATTTATCTTCGTATACACTTAACATGCAAATGTATTCAAAATATGCATTAATGCATGAAATATCCAACTATTTCCTTCACAAATCGACCGAAACAGATTTTAGACTTATGAGCCTACAATTTTGGGCATTTATGATGAAATTCTCGCCTTAGTTATGAAGAACAAGCTACAGAATATTTAAAGAGAACATGGAATACAACTGTCAATGGGAAGAGTGGAGAAAAACAAAAGTTGTGATAGAGATAAACGATAAAAGAGACCCAGCGGAGAAAGAACTTCGGGAAGAAGACATAAGGATAGACTTAACCCGACCCTGAACTGGGATAAGGTGAAAAAAAGTCGTTACTTATTGTTCAACGCCATGTTTCATTTACATCTTTACTTCATCCCCTATAATACTTCTTGTTTACTTTAGCTAGGGTTTCGTTTCACGTATGTGGCTAATAAGAGACTCATAAATAAACCACACGCAGCCACGCTGCCCAACTTTCTCACACACAAACATAAGCGCCTAAAGGCTTGCCTCGCTAATGAGAACACCTCCCGAAAAGGCAAACATTCCATTAAAAGCTTTGTCCAGGGAGCTAAATTTGCAGTTTAATCAGTTATGTGGTGTGCACACAGCCTAAGGCTCTCCCTTGAAGAACAAACCTTGCGATTAAAAGTCAGTTTTGAGAAATTCACATGTAAAATAATCAATGTGTGATAAGTAGTTCAAGTTGTATTCCAACACGTTCTCTGGATGAAGGAACACACTCCAAATTCTGCAAGTTTTAATCCCATACCTGAAAACTGTCACCGCTACGTGTACATCGCAGGCTCTATACTGTACAGTCCATTTCACAATAATCTACAGCTGAGGGCTAAACATTAGCGTGAGTGAAAAGGTACGAAAAGTCATAAAAACCAAACTGGTTGAAACTTGAAAACCCCGCTTTAGAATAACGTAGTGTGACATCTAGTGAAGCGAATATAGTATCCGGCATGGTGGTACGCATTTCGCGGAGGTTCTTACATAAAGCAAGGTGATGCTCAACATTTTTTCGAAGTCCGAGGTCCGATACTCATCGAATTCCTCGAGCACGGAAACACCATTAACAGTGTCGTATACTGTGAGACATGCCGTAGCCTACGCAAGTAAAACAAGAGCAAACGGTCTGAGATGATCACGGAGGGAGTCATCGTGCTCCACGACAAGGCTCGTCCTCACGTCCCTAAGTCACACAAAGTGTACCGGCTAAGTTCAAGTGGGAGCAGCTTGAGCATCCGCCGTACATCCCGGACATGTCACCCTGCGACTTCCATCTGTTTGGTCCGTTAAAAAGACATCTCAAAGGGTAGCGCTTCCACTCGGACGACTAACTGAAGAACACCGTGAAGGATTGGGTCCTGTCACAGCCACAGGAATTCTGGGAACAGAGGATCCTTCTGCTCCTGAATCAATGGGATAGATTGAATAAAGACGACGATTATACCACAGTGTCGTTTCGTACCTTTCCATTTGAACAGCCCTCATAGTTTCCCATATTGCAATTGTTTGTTTCTATGCTACCTAATACCACTTAGATAAAAGGGAAGTAGGCTCATTAATTCGTTAAATATACACACCGACATGCCAAAAGTCATTGAATAGAGGTCTAGTACCGTGTAAGCGTTCTTCTAGCTCGTCCAAGTGCAACAACGACTCGGTTTCTATCGATTTAAAGATAGGGGTATTGAACTAAATGAGGCCACAAGACTGGTTGCAAATAGAGGATTGTGGCGGTGTTTTATAAATTCACAGAGGCTTGCAGACTGAACTATGAAAGGCGTATGATGATGTATGTATGTTTTCTAATTAAGGTAATGTGAACCTATTCCATAAGGGTTCGATCAGGTACCCTACGGATAATCACGCGAGTGCCTCAGTAGCTGCTCTACGGAGTCAGTTAAGACCTTCCTCAGCCTTTCAGCGTGTATAAGAAAATTTTAAAAATGATAAGCGTGTGAAAGGAAATAGATGTAAGCGCCCTATGTGGATGATGGTATAGAAGTGCTGTTTGCAGAGTAAGCGAAGAAACGATAGCGCGCTTATTGCTGGCAGTTCAAGCCTCAACATCAAAGTGTAGCGAAAGGATATGCCAGTTTGCCAGTTCCCTTTCACACTCAAGAAAGTGATTCCCATCATTCACAGCCAGACGCTAGGCAAACAGACTGATTCTACCCCCAACAAGATCGGCGCCAGATTAAAAGTGCCAGGGAGCTTCCAGCGGGTCCCCTTCCATAGAAATACAGTCCTCAAATAAACTTCTCCTGTCTGAGAATGGGCTCCATCATTTTAAACGTTTCTAATTTAAGGCAGATTTCTCGAACAAGGAAAGGTTTGTTTAGGAGCCATTTAATGTTGTCTAGTTAGAATTTAATTAATTCTGCATTGTCCAGCCTGTGACTAAATCCCCAGATTATTTTATCCATTTACTGGAAACAAAATAGGTAACAACGATGAATAAATGATAGTTTTTTTAGTTTTTTTGCTAGTTGCTTTACGTCGCACCGACACAGGTAGGTCTTATGGTGACGATGGGACAGGAAAGGGCTAGGAGTGGGATGGAAGCGGCCGTGGCATTAATTAAGGTACAGACTCAGCATTTGTCTGATGTGAAAATGGGAAACCACGGAAAACTATCTTCAGGGCTGCCGACAGTGGGGTTCGAACCTACTATCTCCCGAATACTGGATACTGGACGCACTTAAGCGACTGCAGCTATCGAGCCCGGTATAACTGCTAGTAGGCTAAGCTGTAACATATCAGAGCTTGTGGGTGGCACAATTAATAAGACGCACTAGATTATATCCCCGAAGAGATGGACTTATCGGAATCGACATTTCTCTCAGAAATAGAATTATACAACAATCTCCAATCACATGGAAGCCGACTGCACGTTTCAATTTTTTGCAAACTTATTTTATGTCTAAGTACGAATTAACTGCCAATCGACTACAATCCTCTATTTGCCACTAGCAATGTTGCCCCTACTACATCTCTGCCCATTAAATCATTTAAAATGTCGAAACGTTGTCGCCTGGATCTCTCCTCTATTTTCTGTTACTATCCATGATGGAGACCATTATTCTTCTAAGTAACCTATCCTCCTTCATTCACCTCACATGACCATAACACCGAAGCTATTTGTACATACAGCATCATCCATCGAGTTCATTTATAACTCATCCTTTATCTCCTCATTTCGAATACCAACCTGCCATTGTTCAATCATTTTTGTACCAGCAATCGTTCTACCTACTTTCATATCCATTACTTTCAAATTATGAATGAGACATCCTGATTTCGTTCTCCTTTCACTCCCGTAAACTAATGTTGGCTAGAAAACAGAGCGGTGTAAAGATACAGTAGTTTTCGCCAAAGAGCCAACTTCTTCATTACAGAATACCGTTGAAGTGTCGGTGCATTAGCTTCACTGGCATTGAATTATTTTCACTTAATATACCACCATCTTAAACACTTGGTACGATCCACATGATTCAGTTTCGCGTCCCTGTCAACAAAGTGTAAAACTAAATAAGGGAAAGGTTATAGTGGACTTGCTGTTGCAACCGCCGATGAGGAGAAAATCACTTCCCACATACATTAGTAATATCAAGATCGTTGTATGAGTGTTTCACACGAATTCAGGAGATTTAGTTATCTGATTTTTTCGATTTTTCATTTATAATGGTAGCTATGTCGGATAAAGTCTTATAATTTGAAGAAATGTTTCCTATAATTAGCCTATTACCTGAAGCGCAGTCTTTTAAGAGATGTCTACTTTCCCGGAGGTTCTTCTTCTCCTTCTACCGATTTCCCACACCTGTGGAGTTGCGGGTGCGAACTGCGTCGCACATGAGGATTTGGCCCTGTTTTACGGCCGGATGCCCTTTCTGACGCCAACCCTTTATATATGGAGGGATATAGCCACTATTACGTGTTTCTGTTGTGGTTGGTAGTGTTGTCTGAATATGAAGGGGGGGAGTGTTGGGACGGACACATACACCCAGTCCCCGTGCCAGAAGAATTAATCAGAAGCTATTAAAATCCCCGACCCAGCCGGGAATTGAACCCGGGACCTTCTGAACCAAAGGCCAGTACGCTGACCATTCAGCCAACGAGTCGGACCTCTCCCAGAGCTTCTCTAAACACATAATTAGATACCCTATCCTTAGTTGGCAGTGCGCTTATGGGCGCGCGGCTGTGAGCTTGAATTCGGGAGACAGTGTGCTCGAACCCCACTGTCAGAAGCCTTGAAGATGGTTTTCCGTGGTTTCCCATTTATACACTATGCAAATGCCGGGCTGTATCTTAATTAAGGCCACGGCCCCTGCTAGGCCTTTCCTACCCTATTGTCGCCAAAATACCTATCTGTTTCGGTACGACGTAAAACAAGTTGTATGAAAAGAATCTCCCCATCGTTTGAAAATAAAAAAAAGGAAACTGGAACTGAGACCAAATGGAACCATCGCGTAGACTCCCACCTTTATGGTAGCAATACCACATTATCTCTCCTTCCACGGTTGGCTCAGAATAAAATTTTAATACTATTAATATTATTTGCCTTACGTCCCACTAACTACTTTTACGGTTTTCGGACATGCCTAAATTCAGTCTCGTAGGATTCTTTTACGTGTCAGTAAATCTACCGACAAGAGGTTGAAGTATTTGAGCACCTTCAAATACCAATGGACTGAGTCAGGATCGAACCTGCCAAGTTGGGGTTAGAAGGACAGTGCCTCAATCGTCAGAGCCACTCAGTGCAGCAGGATAGAAATTGCTAGATAAGAGGATTCGTTCCTATTTTTATACGAATTGACTGATTCCCTTGATCACCGCCAGTAATTGTAGCAGCTAATATTTCCTACAACCTCTATAGACATATGAATCACGTTGGGCACTTTTGAGAGATCTATCTTCCTCCTTTACTATTGAAGGAAACTGTAGACAAAGTGGTCATTCACTACTTTGCTTACGACTTGATTTACTCTGAGCTGTAATCATTGAGACACCAGGAGCCATGATTTAGGAAATCTCAGAAGGAGATAGATCCCTAGTCACTCATCTTATTGCATTAGCCAGAGGATTAATCTCAGAGAATCCGCAGGCCGTAATGTTTAGAGGCGACGGAGTTCGGTATGAACTTTACGGTGATTAATGAGTGTATTGATAAAGGATTTCAGGTTTAATTTTTTTAATAAAGAAGAGGAAGATTGATGTTACTGCTAGGTCATAAATTCATTAATTCACATATGGACAGCTATGGAATGCCGTTCAACTGGCCTGTTTACATCAGGATGGGGTCCTTTCCAGTCCTTGTTTAGTCAGGTACTTCATTATCAGTGACGTTGACTCTCCCTGTTAAAAAAAAATCATGGCAAAAATGTGCAGCGCCAATCAAGTAATCAAAACAGTGGGCTTTCTTACACTTTAGGTTCATTTTTTTTAGTTATTGGTTTTTACGTCCCACTAACTACTTTTATTGTTTTCCGAGACGCCAAGATGCCGGAATTCAGTCCCGAAGGTGTTCTATTACGTGCCAGTAAGCCACCCGACCCAAGGCTGATGTATCTGACCACCTTCAAATACCACCGGACTGAGCCAGGATCGAACCTACCAAGTTGCGGTCAGAAGGCCAGCAGCTGCACCGTCTGATCCACTCAGCCCGGCGCTTTAGGTACAAAACTTATTACTGCAATAAAGCGGGTGCAAATAGTCTAAGAAGTTGGTTAGTGTGGACTGTTCTTGTTTCCAAGATCTTGAAGATGTGAAATATAGTAATTGCCACGTAAGGAAATACCCCAGAAAGTAAATATCGCCGTCCGATGCTCTTCTTTTCTCTTTTTTGTAATGGCTGATCACTGCTGCCAACCTGCCTGGTTACATATTAAAATCATCAGACATAACCATAACAAACTAACCTCAATGTAAACACCGATAATGAATGTTTCCCTACCGTAGTAAATGATAAAAGATAAGATGAAATAAATCAAGATAATTATGAATATCTCCTCAATGAGGAATTAAGGAAATAAACACACTTTCTCACTTAAATTATCTGTCCTTATTTTGATATACAGTAGGCGTACTATAACCATATTCTTGAAAAGAGGGGCGTGTTAAACGATGCAATTTATTTAATAAGTCTTTGCAGTGTGATTTTCGAAAGTTCCAGACATCCAATGACTTCCCTTTCTTTTGCGCGAATATTTCCTTCTCTCTTCAATACCGGTAACCAGTAAGGAGAGAGATTATTGGGCATATTTTCAGCCTGCAGGCTGGTTATATCTTCAAGCTTATCAGGAAACATATAGGAATACTAATGTGCCAAGCTCCGTGAAAGGAATTTAGGTCAGCTTTCAAGTTCACTGCGGATTTGAAAATAATAATGTTATAAGTTCTACTGCCAAAATTTCGTCCCGCAAGAGTTATTTCATGTACCGGTAGATCTAGACATGAGACTGACGTATTTGAGCACTTTCATCATTTCACACAAACTATGTTATTAAATGCATTATCCGAACATGCCACAATCCTACTTACCTGGTATTAGCCAAATAGATTTACAATCCCACAGAAAAAGAAAATATGCTTTAAATATTCTCGCAAATATATCACTAGTGACTTTAACGGCGATGCGGTGGCAACACGCACTTCACGCTAGAGCAGTGATTGAACGTTGCCAACGTGCCAGATTAACGGTAAATGTAAGACGTCGTATCGGCAAGTAGGGTCCCTAAACTGTATGGTTACCGACACTGAAAAAGACCCAACAGCAAGAAAAGTAACCATAAATCAATATCTTAATATTACAGGGGAGAAAGGGTAAGGTTGCACCCTTAGGGTACGTCCTTACACGGAGAGGACTATAGCTTATATGTCAACGCGTAAAAGGATCATAGTGATGACATTAGTTGTTAATTCTGTAGATTGATTTTGCCAGGCTAAACTGCCAGCAGTATCTCCTAGGAAACAGACGCACATAGGATAAATTCTTCAGCAATATCCATTCGTGGCATATACCAATTGACTTATATACATGTCATCCACGTTGTGTGATTGAAATAGATTTCCATTCTAGAACATATCGTCCCTGTTTTGCAAAAACGGCGAATGTGACAATGCTCTTCCTATCCATTATTTCCCCTAAGACTGGTCACGGCTTCCAGCCACATATTGATATGCTGTCCATCAGAACAATTTCTGTTGATTTCATTTTCCTATGCGCGTGTGTAAAGGAAAATGAACCTTACTGTACCATCATCATCATCATCATCATTATCATCATCTGTTTACCCTCCAGGTTCGGCTTTTCCCTCGGACTCAGCGAGGGCCCACCTCTACCGCCTCAAGGGCAGTGTCCTGGAGCTTCAGACTCTTGGTCGGAGGATACAACTGGGGAGAATGACCAGTACTCGCCCAGGCGGCCTCACCTGCTATGCTGAACAGGGGCCTTGTGGAGGGATGGGATGATTGGAAGGGATAGACAAGGAAGAGGGAAGGAAGCGGCCGTGGCCTTAAGTGAGGTACCATCCCGGCATTTGCCTGGAGGAGAAGTGGGAAACCACGGAAAACCACTTCCAGGATGGCTGAGATGGGAATCGAACCCACCTCTACTCAGTTGACCTCCCGAGGCTGAGTGGACCCCGTTCCAGCCGTCGTACCACTTTTCAAATTTCGTGGCAGAGCCTGGAATCGAACCCGGACCTCCGGGCGTGGCAGCTAATCACGCTAACCACTACGCCACAGAGGCGGACTTACTGTACCATACTGAAGTAATGTATGTTTGAATGACATTGACCCACTCCTAGAGTGTGATGTATTTATGGTTTTGAATTAAAATACATAGGTTTCGGCCAACATTTGTGCCGTACTGTGTGTGAAGACGTTCGTAAAGTACATACTCTACTTCTACTTTTGACTGGATCTCGAAAATATTTGTTTGGTTTATTTTCAAATAACGAAAGGTTGGATCAGGACTATCCCTATTACCGAAGAAGAACAGTACGTATGCATGTTTGAAAGTAATCTCTTCAAAATAGTCACCTTGCACAATACACCGGTCTCGTAATTCCTACCACTGATGAATTGTGGTTTGGTAGTCAATGAGTCCTTAAGCTTTTGCAATTCACGTTAGATCTACGTAATGGTATGAAAACGACATTTTTTTTTCAGCTGCATCTTCGTCTTTTGGAAATGAAAGTAGCCATTCTGGTGAGAAGGGTGGGTACGGAAGTGATAACGTGTTGCATTTGGCGAGAAACTCGTGAACCTGGAGTGCTGAGGTTGGCGTCAGGAGGGCCTTCCGGTCCGTAAAATCATGCCATCTCATCTCATCATCGACCCTATATCAGGGAACGGGACTAAGCAGTAGACATGTCCGGCCACGCAGTGTAGAGGGCAACGCATCCGCCTGACATTCGGCGGCCCCGGGCTCGATTCCCGGCCTGGTCGGGTTTTTTTAATTATAAATGATTAATATCCCTGGCCTGGAGACTGGGTATTTGTATCGTCCTTAACGTTCCTTTCCTCACATGCAACACTTTACACTTCCTCCATTTACAAAATACAAAATACTGGCAAAGGATTTTCCAGGTCGACGCCCCGAACAAATAGCATTAAAAACGGGTAGAAATAGACAGATAGACTTCATTATAGCTTGTTATGCCTTTCAGAAATCAGTAAATTAACAATGTTTCCCCACAATATTCTATTTAAAAGTAGCCCAGTAGCCAGGGTTCCAGCTAATGTGATACAATGCAGAGTTTAACTGAATCCCTCATATCTACATTCGGTGTGGTCATTTTACAAAAAATCATAAATGCTTGAGGATTTTTAACCAAGAAGCATATTACATAACGAATTATGTAAATAAGTTCATTTTTAACAAAATGAAAACAAGTAAAGGAACAAGCGATTTTAGGCAGACTTTGCGGAATTGAATTTAGGCCGGAAGTCATTTTCGATATTTTTAAGTTTAGATTTTTTTAGTTCGATAGAGCTATCCACGACTCACAATTTTAAACCCTTCCGGGCCCCTTAGTTCTTGAACTTTCGGCACAATTTAGGAAATTTCTTAATTTTGAGAACCCCTGCATTGTCTGCAAAGAAATTAAAAGACATTAAACACATTCTCAGGACATCCGACGGCAGGATTCGAACCCATGTGTCTTCAGAATGCAGAGCTTGGCTCCATAGCGGGTTAACACGCGTAGCCACTCCGCTCGATAGAAGTGTTTATAGTAAATAAATTCGTCACTGTTCAGGCAAAAGTTTATCCATTATATTCCTTAAGACTGGTCACTCCTCTCAGCCACATATGGATATGCAGTCCATCAGAACAATTTTCGTTGTGTTCATTTTCGTATGCAGACGTTAAAGGAAACTGAACCTTAAGTACATTATACTGTAGGAGTGCGTAAATGTCATTCAAACACACAGTTTTAGAGTGCGTTGCAATTAGATCATTTTCCTTTACACGCAAGCATAGGAAAATGAACACAACAAACGTTGTTCTGACGGTCTAAATATCCATATATAGCTGGAAGACTTGACCAGACTTAAGGAAAGAAATGGATTGGAGGAACATTGGGAGATATGACCTTTTGCCCGAACACCGACGAATTATTCTTATTTTTTCTTCTGCTGCTGCTTCCGTTTCCTGGCCTCTTCTCAGTTACCTCTGGTGGGCACTTAGCTTGAATTCATCCCACGTTTACCGCCGGATGCCCTCCCTGACGCCAACTCTATGTGGAAGAATAATCACTATTGCGTGTTTCTGTCGTGGTTGGTAGTGTGGTGTGTTGTGTGTAGATGAATGTGTGTGTTGAGACAAACACAAACACCCAGTCTCCGAATCCGAGGAATTAACTCTTCGTAATTTTAATCCTCAACCTGGCCGTGAATCCAACCCGGTGACCTCTGAACCGAAGGCCAGTACGCTGACCGTTCAGAGCTAAGTAGCCGAATAAATAAATAAATAAATAAATAAATAAATAAATAAATAAATAAATAAATAAATAAATAAATAAATAAATAAATAAATAAATCTACAAAATGGATTCTTAAGTTTCAGTCTGCTACATTTAGCCAAGAAGTGAGTTCTCTTCCTTTGAAGATATACTCGTCACTCTGGGAATTCTGTCCACACATCGTTTTGAAGCTGACGTCTGCCAGGTGTCTGGAGCACAAAGAAGCCGTTCTGTCCTGTGTGTGGGGCTCCTTTGTGTGGATGATGGATAGCTGGACGCATGTGTGGTGTAAGTCCTTCAGCTGGAATGAGCTGTAAGCCAGCTTCAATAACATGTTTCAGCTGTTACCAACCCGACTTAGTTCCTTATTGGACAAGGCGAAGTCCTTGCGCGGTTCAATATTACTCCAGTTAACTATAAAAGGTCCAACAAATTAACGAGAACAACCACATTTAAAACCTGAATCCGTTTCTTTAATATTACACCTTCGATAATTCGCAACCCCTTAAGGGCTCCATACACGCGCAGACTTCTGGAATACTTACCTGCACAGACTTGCCTCCGGGAGGTAAGTCGGAAGTATCCAGTTGCACACACGCTCAGACTAAATGATTATTATTTACCGAGGAAGTTGAATACGACGCGCTCAGCTGTTTTCTGTTTAAGATTTTGCGCTTCGGATGGTTGAAAAATATATAAGGATTGAAATTAATTAGATAGTCGGTATAGAATATGAGTTGTTGTTTGGACATAATGTAGCGCTCTGCACGAAAATGACGCGCAAAAAATATTTCAGTTTTCATATTTGTAGGTTACCACGTTTACATTTATTGCCGCAACTCAGAGATAGCGCATTCGTCGCAAAGTCTCCAGCTGAATTCAAGCAGCGCCAGAATGTCAGAGACTTGCCTGCAGACTTTTTGTCGGCAGACTTATCGGCCAAACACACAGAGACATGTCTGAAGAGACTGGGTTGCGGAGACTTACCTCCGACTAAGTCTGCGCGTGTATGGGGCCCTTTACAGACACCTGTGAGGCTGAAAAAAGAGAATCGCTATGCCTAAAAGTCTCGAAATACAATGTCACATTAATGAAGAGGTTGTTCTCTCATATTAAGGTCAAGACTGGTACGGACTTCCATATTACTCTGCGGTGCAGAGAAAATTTAAATATTTGAAATACGGTGCTGGAAAATGATACTTTCCATTTCTTGGGTTCTCCAATATCGTCAATCCATCTTGAAGGAGCTACACGTAAAGATCAGGCTATCAACCATATTTAAAAAAGGAACAATTTCTACAATTCTTTTGTCACCCGCCAGTATATCGTCGCTGCCGGGGCAAAATCTCCTATGTGAAATACACTGACTGACAGAGCAAATGCAACACCAAGAAGGAGTGGTTCGAAAGGGATGAAAGTTGGGGAAAAAACAGAGACGGCACGGACGAATAATTGATGTTTATTTCAAACCGATATGCAGGTTACACAATGCGCACGGCATCGACTCAGTAGGATGTAGGACCACCGCGAGCGGCGATGCACGCAAAAACACGTCGAGGTACAGAGTCAATAAGAGTGCGGATGGTGTCCTGAGGGATGGTTCTCCATTCTCTGTCAACCATTTGCCACAGTTGGTCGTCCGTACGAGGCTGGGGCAGAGTTTGCAAACGGCGTCCAATGAGATCCCACACGTGTTCGATTGGTGAGAGATCCGGAGAGTACGCTGGCCACGGAAGCATCTGTACACCTCGTAGAGCCTGTTGGGAGATGCGAGCAGTGTGTGGGCGGGCATTATCCTGCTGAAACAGAGCATTGGGCAGGCCCTGAAGGTACGGGAGTGCCACTGGCCGCAGCACATGCTGCACGTAGCGGTGGGCATTTAACGTGCCTTGAATACGCACTAGAGGTGACGTGGAATCATACGCAATAGCGCCCCAAACCATGATGCCGCGTTGTCTAGCGGTAGGGCGCTCCACAGTTACTGCCGGATTTGACCTTTCTCCACGCCGACGCCACACTCGTCTGCGGTGACTATCACTGACAGAACAGAAGCGTGACTCATCGGAGAACACGACGTTGCGCCATTCCCTCATCCAAGTCGCTCTAGCCCGGCACCATGCCAGGCGTGCACGTCTATGCTGTGGAGTCAGTGGTAGTCTTCTGAGCGGACGCCGGGAGTGCAGGCCTCCTTCAACCAATCGACGGGAAATTGTTCTGGTCGATATTGGAACAGCAGGGTGTCTTGCACATGCTGAACAATGGCGGTTGACGTGGCGTGCGGGGCTGACACCGCTTGGTGGCGGATGCGCCGATCCTCGCGTGCTGACGTCACTCGGGCTGCGCCTGAACCCCTCACACGTGCCACATGTCCCTGCGCCAGCCATCTTCGCCACAGGCGCTGCACCGTGGACACATCCCTATGGGTATCGGCTGCGATTTGACGAAGCGACCAACCTGCCCTTCTCAGCCAGATCACCATACCCCTCGTAAAGTCGTCCGTCTGCTGGAAATGCCTCCGTTGACGGCGGCCTGGCATTCTTAGCTATACACGTGTCCTGTGGCACACTACAACACGTTCTACAATGACTGTCGGCTGAGAAATCACGGTACGAAGTGGGTCATTCGCCAACGCCGTGTCCCATTTATCGTTCGCTACGTGCGCAGCACAGCGGCGCATTTCACATCATGAGCATACCTCAGTGACGTCAGTCTACCCTGCAATTGGCATAAAGTTCTGACCACTCCTTCTTGGTGTCAGTCAGTGTATTTTAGCTTAGAACTTTGGCCGGGAAGGTTCTGTCATCTAAGGTGCAATATTGTGTGAATATTGTTAACACATTCTCGCTCTTCATAATGTATGTGCTGCGGGTCAGTATATTTCCAAAAATATTATCACATATGAGGTTTTGTCCCGGAAACGACGATATCTACTGACACAAGGCTAACTACTCTGATTACCTCCAAATATCACCGATATGAACTGGGATCTAACCCGCCAACTTGAGCTCGGAGGGCCAGCCTCTACAGTTCATACTAGTCGGCTTCATATGATTTTACTTCACAACATTCTATTTACATTTTTCCAAGCTTCAGCAGACTACTATTTAGACCAAACATTTTGCACACTGATTAAGTACATTTTCACCCAACTGAATCCATTACTACCACTTTATAATGTAAAATAAATAAGTTGATATTGCTCTGCTCTGGAAGAATTCATTTTAAGTAAACGATATAGTGAAAATCCAGACAGAACACTGAGTAACGCTTAGTATTTTCATGATGGATTATTTTAATAAGCTGATCAACACCGTTCAGGTGGAAACGAAGTTATTGGAGAGCTTAAATTTCACTGTGTTCGCACGTTCGAATCTATATTTGAAGAATCTAATTAATATTCGTGACTGAATGCGATTTCATCACAACTCTTGTACAGGATTAAAACTGAGTGAGCGCCAATGGTAAGCCTGCATCAGATAATTACATTCTACGATAGGAGTATTAGACTGAACCGTACTGTTCTCCGACAGTGGAATTCCAGTACCTGAAGTGAATTTTATATAACTTTTTTCAAGCTGTCAAAACACGAAAAGTAATGATTATAACAGTATAATATCGACGCTGGAAAGGTAAAAGGTTGTATTCTACAAAGCTCTTCCTATCAATTGCTCTCCTTAAGACTGGTCACGCCTCCCAGCCACAAATGGATACTCAGTCCATCAGAACAATGTCCCTTGTGTTCGTTTTCCTATGTCGACGATTAAACGAAAATGAACCTTACATGCATTGTACACTAGGAGTGCGTAAATACGTAATGCAAACGTACGTTCCTACAGTACGGTACTGTAAGGTTCATTTTCCTTTACACATGGGCATAGGAAAATGAACACAACAAAATTTGTTCTGATGGACTGCATATCCATACGTGGCTGGGAGGCGTGACCAGTCTTAAGGAGAATAATTGATAGGAAGAACTTTGTGGAATACAACCTTTTACCTTTCCAGCGACGATATACTTGTAAACGAACAATAAGTAACAGAGTGACAAGTTTCGTTCTAGAATACCACCCTCAGATTACATTCAATCACTTTTGACACTACGTAAATTCAACCTTGATATATGTAGTCCGTCGAAGTACACATTATGACTAAATATCGGACGTTTAAGCGCTAAAAATATTTTAGCTGCCTATAATAGGCTCTCAAAAGTGACAAAACAGCTTTTAGGTAGTATCAATTTGACGTATTTTACAACATTTTCCAATTAAAATAGCATTATTATTTTACTAAATTGACAACTTTTTAGAGAGGGACATAAAACATTTCACTCAGCTGTTTGGTACAAATATCACAGAATATCGTAGTTCCACCGGTAAAACGTTGTATTCCACAAAGCTCTTCCTATCGATTATTCTCCTTAAGACTGGTCACGCCTCCCAGCCACGTATGGATATGAAATCCATCAGAACAAATTTTGTTGTGTTCATTTTCCTATGCCCGCGTGTAAAGGAAAATTAACCGTACTGTACCGCACTATAGGAATGTATATTTGCATTACGTATTTACCCACTTCTTGTGTATAATGCATGTAAGGTTCATTTTCGTTTACCAGGCGGCATAGGAAAACGAACACAACGGACATTGTTCTGATGGACTGCGTATCCATATGTGGCTGGGAGGCGTGACCAGTCTTAAGGAAAATAATGGATTGGAAGAGCTTTGTGGAATACAAAGTTTTGCCGGTGGAGCGACGATATGAAGTTATATCGGAGCAATGGTTTGTAACCCCGAACCATAATAAAAGGACAGATCGGATTAGATCGGGTTAGATTAATTCTATTATATTAGCTTAGATTAGATTTTATAATGTAATACTAAGTAATATGAAGTAACAGTTATGTTGAATTTTACTTTGTACCTGTCGGGCTGAGTGGCTCAGACGGTTGAGGTGCTGGCCTTCTGACCCCAACTTGGCAGGTACGATCCTGGCTCAGTCCCGTGATATTTGAAGGTGCTCAAATATGTCAACCTCGTGTCGGTAGATTTACTGGCACGTAAAAGAACTCCTGCGGGACAAAATTCCGGCACCCCGGTGTCTCCGAAAACCGTAAAAGTAGTTAGTGAGACGTAAATCAAGTAGCATTATTATTATTACTTTGTATCTCAAATACTGATGCTGTAATTTGGAAGAAAATTATGTAGCAAGCAATAAATTAAATTAAAATAAATTAAACCTTACCTGTAATGAAACACACTTTCTTCTTTCGTTTCACCCTCTTTGGGATAAGTTGAGTACATCATTTCTCTGTGTGTTGTTCTTTTCTTAGTGCCCAAGATGTATTCATTCTTTCAGATCTTCTTGTTCTCTTTTCTAATGGTATGGCATTTAATGAGTTAATGGTTTTAATGTAGATTAGTCTTGAACCTTATATTTTCGTCTTTAGTTATTACTTTAACTGTCCGATCGAATAGTGGAATGTCTGCAACTTTTAATTCTGCTAGGTCTTTTTCAGTTTCTTTAAACCAGTTGGGTTTTGTTCTGCGGTTACGGAAGAAGTCAAAGGTTTGTTTGCTTGATCTATTAGAGTTCATTCGGAGAAGTGTCTGAGAGCTTTTTCAATTTTCGTCCAGAGTATTTCTTGATGTGTATTACCTTATTATCCTGAAATTTTGGTCCTATGATCTGTCTTAAAATGTTCCTTTCTTCCAGCTCGAGTTTCTCCATCTGGCCTTTGAAAATCATATTTCTTCTGCGTATATGGCCTCTGGTTTAACCACAGTTTATAAGGTTTAATTTTGACCCCCCATGAAAGGGATTTCTTATTGAATGTATCTTTTGTTAGTTGGAAGACCAGTTCAAGCTTATTTTTCCTGCATGCCATTGCTTTGCATTCCACAGCATTGCAACTAATCCATTCTTCGAGTTATTTGAATTATTTTACTATTTCAATTGCTTGTTCTTGGACTTTGAAGTATTTGTGTGGGTGTTTGTTGTTTGTGATAATTTTGGGTTTTTCGAAGGAGATGTGAAGGCCTACTATAGCTGCTTGTTTCTCTACTTCAAGAAACATACTAATAATGATTTAGCTATTTTATTAATAGTTTGTTCCCTACATGTTTACCCAGGAGACTCGAAAGACTTCCTCCTTTTAACACCTCTGGCAACTGAGTATGTCTAGATTTTAAGTTTCCAAGTATAGATATCGTCCCTGTTCTGCCAAAACGGCGAATGTTACAATGCTCTTCCTATCCATTATTTCCCTTAAGACTGGTCACGCCTTCCAGCTACATATTGATATTCAGTCCATCAGAACAATTTTCGTTGAGTTCATTTTTCTATGCGCGTGAGTAAAGGAAAATGAACCTTAAACACATCACACTCTAGGAGCGGGTAAATGTCATGCAAACATACATTCCTTCAGTATGGTACAGTAAGGTTCATTTGCCTTTACACACATGGCAACATGCATTGGTCCAGTTTCACGGGCGGATTCTCTTCATCATGCTAAGCCTGTATGGTGCAATTTGCTTACGTATGCGTTCCTCCATGGTGTCTGGTATTGTCATGTGTTCTGTGTCCTTGAAGTCGAGTATAAACACCCAGCCGTAACTTAAATAAATTACCTAGATCATGCTGAAATCCTTGATTCACCCGAGAATCGAACAAGGGATCCTGTGAACTGAAAGATTTAAACATTGGGCATACAGCAAAGGATCTGGGTGGATGAATGTAAAACGCTTAATGCTTCAATGGGTCACTCACTTTCCTGGCTACGTACACTACAGCTCCAAGGAAATTCAGAGATAAAGAGGGATATGAACCCCAGTTTGTACATTCACCTGACTATACCACTCCCTTATTCTTTCGCAGACACGCCTTCTCTTGTTAAATATTTTACGCGACGAGTCCTCACTTCACCTTCCCATTATCCCGGCCCGTCCGTCTCTCGCCAGCGACTGCAGTGGATTTCACTCTAATTGCAGTTTTATGCACAACACGCATTAGATGAACTCAGATTCAAGTTACAATGGCACTTGTCTCAGTGGTGAGAGGAGAAAGGTGGAAGTAATCAACATAGCTGCTATTGTCCAGGCAGTCCTCTCGAAACAGACCAAAAGAATGAATACTTTTTCTTCAACGCTGACGTATGTTAAACAGTGACGAAATTATTTATAAAGAACTAGTTTACCCCCATCCCGCTTCGCGTCAAATATAATTGGCAATGTTTTTAAAGAAAAAATCAACGATAAATACGTATTACAAACAGAATGGACCCGTTACATCATAATATAATCCTTAACAGTGGGCGTATGGTCTGTGTGACCATAGAAGAAAAATAAAGCCCTCGTGAAGTAACTAACATCGTGGGGCCGAAGTTTGGTTCGATTCCTACCGTCACATTAGCTCTCTACCAAAAGTCAAAATTTAAAGAAAATAGTTCCCGAATTTTGCTTTCTATGTGGACAAGAAAAAAGAAGATGAAAGGCAGACATAAAGCCACCAACAACTTCTGTCAGTTCTTTTAACACCACTTCAATAGGGCTCTTCCGGACAGTAGCAAACTTAAATAAAAAATACTTAAATTCAATAACTACCAACGTTATTCATTTCCTATTTTCATTCCCCACCCTGAAGGGGTTAGGCGGGCCACCAAGATGATTGCGCCCTCGCTCTGGCCGAGAGTTGCGGGCGTGTTTGGAATTGTGTTGAAAGAGAAAGGTGGGTATGTGAGTGTGAAATACGATAGGGATGGAAGAGGGAGGTGTGGCCTTTTTCTGAGTTTTATTGTATTAGTCTCTGTTTCCATAGGGTGTATAAAAGCATGAAATAACATACTTAATTCATATACATACATTCTTTCAACGAATAGGATACATCATATTATTTTATTATTATTATTGCCATTCATTGCAACGGGCCTGAAATAGTACCTCATGTTTTTGCACTCTGCTCTAAGGAGATAACGGCATGCATTGTCGAATGGCGAAAAAGGCAATGAATGTTGTAACAATATGGTACGCCAAAATATGAGAAGACATTCCTCACACGTAGAAAAATAATATATCGCGGGTTAAGAAACAATGCCACGTATCTGATAATGATCTTTCTATCCAATATTTTCCTTAACACTTGTCGCGCCTCCCTGCCACATACGGATATGCAGTTCATCAGAACAATTTTCGTTGTGTTAATTTTCCTATGCTCAGGTGTGAACAAAAATGAACCTAACCGCACTGTAGGAATGTATGCCTGCATGACGTATTTAGGCACTCTTGCTGTATAATATATTTAAGGTTTGTTTTCCTTTACACATAAGAATTGAACGCAACGAAAATTATTCTGATGGACTGCATACCAACAGGTACATGGAAAGAAAAAATTAGGACGCTCTTAGTGTTTGTATAGAATGCGTATATTGCGGAAAGTATTTAACTTACTATTATTTTTAATCTTTCAATTAACAGCCCCGCGGTGTAGAAGTAGCGTGCCTGCCTCTTACCCGGAGGCCCCGGGTTCGATTACCGGCCAGGCCAGGGATTTTTACCTGCATCTGAGGACTGGTTCGAGGTCAACTCAACCTACGAGATTAAAATTAAGGAGCTGTCTGACGGTGAGATAGCGGCTCCAGTCTAGAAGGGCAAGAATAACGGCCGAGAGGATCCGTCGTGCTGACCATAAACACCTAGTAATCTGTAGGCCTTCGGGCTGAGCAGCGGTCGCTTAGTCCTTTAGGGCTGTTGCGCCATGGGGTTTGGGATTTTTTTTTAAACAGACACTAGAGGAAGCTACCTGTTGCAAAAAAATATGAAAATCTCAAACGAAGTTTTCATTAAATAGCTAGCCGCCTCTGTGGATCAGTGGTAGAGTGTCGGCCTCCGGATCCCAAGATAGCGGCTTCAAACCCGGCAGAGGTAGTCGGATTTTTGAAGGGTGGAAAAAAAGTCCATTCGACACATTAGTCGTACGATGTCGGCATGTAAAAGATCTCTGGTGACACATTTGGTGTTTACCCGACAAAATTCATTAAATCTCAGCCACAGACGCCCAAGAGAGTTTCGGTTTGCCCGGTCTGCCATCTAGTGGGGGCCTAGAGTAATACGGAACGTCGAAATTGACGAGCAGACAGCCAGATGGCGTCAAATTGAAATGTCTGCAGACGGTAGCTGAGGCCATACGATTATTATTATTATTATTATTATTATTATTATTATTATTATTATTATTATTATTAATTTTATTAAATAGCTCTTCAAAGCAAGGCAAAATTTGTGCTAAATATGTGACGTCACTCGCTTACTTTGTTATATGAGGACGCTGTGCTGATTCGCACTCTAAGTTGGAGATTATATCTGTCGTTGTGAATACATCGTAGTCGGCTGCGTAGAATAACAAACTTAATAAAGGAAATTAGTACCCACATTCCAATTGTACCACGTTTTATTGAATATAATGTATTATTCACTTCATATCGATGGCTTTCTTTTAAAACCTCGTATGTCTCAATGCTCTTCCGACCCATAATATCCCTTAAGACTGGTCACGCCTCCTAGGTACATATTTATATTCAGTCCATCAGAATAATTTTCATTCTGTTCATTTTCCTCTGCTATACCCTAAAGGATAAGGAATCTTAAATACATTATACTGTAGGAGTGCATAAATTCGCCATGCAAACAACATCCGTACAATACGGTATGATAAGGTCCATTTTCCTTTACAGACCAGCATGCGAAAATGAACACAACGATAATTATTCTTATGGACTGCATGTCCATATGTGGTTGAGAGGTGTGACCAGTCTTAAGGAATATAATGGGCGGGAAGAGTATTGAGACGTACGAGGTTTTAAAAGAAAGGCAACGATATTTTGTCTTTTATTTCTAATAATAAGTCTGCGAAACCCTCAATACCCCGCGGCCGTTACAATAGTGACAGACTACCGCCGATTATTATTATTATTATTATTATTATTATTATTATTATTATTATTATTATTATTATTATTATAGTTGCCATCGCTTCCAGCCTGTAAACATGTTCTGTAGATTTGTATTTCAAACTATCACAAGCAAATTAGCATACATTTGTATTCATAACAGATTCTTTTTGTTGTAAAACAAACGAATTTCATGCTATAACATTTTTAGTATCCGTCGTATAGACATGATCACCGCGCAATTCAAGCTATATTTTCAGACACAAATTATTGTGCTATTATTGTTCTGTATTGACCGTCGATAGAATAGCAGTGATGTGGTTCACTTTGTTAATAGAGTACCGTCCATAAACATCAAACTAACAAGTTACAGCCATTGAAATAACAACACTGTTCTCACAACATAAAATCAATGTCTGTTTGTTTAAACAGTACTTCTCTTTTGACACGTAATTCAGCTAAAAGCGAAGACGAGCTATCTGGATGGAATCTGTCTTTATCACAAAGTAACTAATTATTTGCAGCTGCTTGGTTGTAAGTAGACAAACATTTCGGAAATAATAATAAAATCCCATGGTGTAACAACTCAGAAGGGCCATAGCCTACCAAGCAACGACTGCTCAGCTCATAGGCCTGCATATTACGAGGTTTTGTGTGGTTAGCACAACGAAACTTCTCGACCGTTATTCTTGGCTTACTAGACCGTCAGAAAAATCAATAATAATGTTGTTGTCCGTTGCATAAGGTAATCAATCCAGTTTGAAGTAGTTGAACATGCCACCCTATCCTGTGTTAACCTTTTCATTTATACGTAACTACTGCATCCTACATCTAATATGCTAGGGCTATTCATGCACTGGTTTACCTCTAACTTTTTTGTCCTCTTCACTGGGCCCTAGATATCTCCAGACGTGATTTATCAGTCTTTATACACTGTGTCCTGGATATCTCAAGTCGTGATTTATCAGTATATCCCTTTTTCTGGCTAAACGTTTATAGTACCAA
Organism: Anabrus simplex; assembly: GCF_040414725.1. Taxonomy (NCBI): domain Eukaryota; kingdom Metazoa; phylum Arthropoda; class Insecta; order Orthoptera; family Tettigoniidae; genus Anabrus; species Anabrus simplex. The sequence goes on from NC_090265.1 coordinate 1,678,431,479, forward strand.
ACGCTACTTTTTCAGCTGCTTGATTCTTTATTTCCCGATTTGTGATTCAAGCTATCCATTCTTTTATAACAGAGGATGTTTTATGTTTGGGTCATCAGTCCATGCAGCCCTCCATGCCACCGTATCCTTGCAAACTCTTCAGCTTGTACCTATTTACTACTACCTATGTCTACTCTAATCTCTTTCCCATATCAATACCTTTGTCTAGTCCTGCCATTATTACTGCCTACACTTCTATGAAACAAGTCCTGGGTGTCATAATCTGTGTCCCATCATTATACTTCTTTTTCTGGTCAAATTTCACCAAATCATTCTCGTACCGCCAATTCGATTCGGGATCACTTAATTGGTGATTCTATATCGTCGGCTTACTTCTAAAACCTCGTATGTCCCAACGCTCTTCCTACCCATTATATTCCTTAAGACTCGACACTCCTCCCAGCCACATATTTATGTGAAATCCATCAGAAACGTTTTAGTAGTGTTCATTTTCCTGTGCTACCGTGTAAAGGAAATGAACCTTATCATACCGTATTGTAGGGATGTTGCTTTAGTGGCGAATTTAAGCACTCCTACAATTTAATGTATTTAAGGTTCATTTTCCTTTACACATCAGCATAGGAAAATGAACAGAACGAAAATTGTTCTGATGGACTGTACATCCATATGTGGCTGGGAGGCGTGACCAGTCTTAAGGAAGAAAATGGATAGGAAGTGCATTGGGAGATACGAGGTTTTAGAAGTAAGCCATCGGTATACCCATCTGATCTTCAAATTTCAAACACATCAATTCTCTTTATTGCTGAGCTAGTTATCGTCATGTTTTACTTCCGTATAATGTCACGAACAGACGAACAACTTCAAATGCATCTTTCTAATTCCTATATCAATGTATGAAGTGTGAAAATTATTTTAGTATGAAAGGCCTTCAATTTTTGTGCTAGTCTGCATTTTATGACATTCTTAATTCAGTCACCATTAAATATTATAATATCGAAATCACAATATTCATATATTTCATTTAGGACGTAGTTTCTTAATCTGATATTTCCTGCATTCCTTATTTCGTTGGACTGCACTCCGTTACTTTTATTTATTTATTTTCATCTTGTACTCCTTCTCCATACAATTCAACTATTCATCCAAATTTTCTGCAGACTCAGATAACGTAACAGTATCATCGGGAAACCTCCGAGTTTTGATTTCCTCTCCTTGTAGTGTGATTCATTTTCCTCATTCATCTTTGATTTCCTTTAACGCCTAGTCAGTATAAACATTGAAAATGAGGCTGAACAAACTTCAACCTTTCCTCACTCCTATCCGATTTGCTCCTCCTTTTTATAGCCTTCGATTCTTATCACTTCAGTATGATTTTTATAAAAATTGTATATAATTCTTCTTTCTCTGTATCGTATCCAGATCACCTTCAAAACCTCAAATAGCTTGGTCCAATCAAAATGATAAATGCCTTTTCCAGATCTACGAATGCCATGTATGTATGCATGTCTTTCTTACTTCGATCCTTTAAGAATATACGTTAAGTCATGAATTCTTCACGTGTTCCTACATTTGTCCAGAAGGAAAATTGATCTTTCCCCAACTCAGCTTCAACTTACCTTTCCGCTCTTTAAATAATATGTGTTAGAAATTTGCATGTCACATCTTTCTATTCTCTTTCTGTTTCCATCAGTTACTTTCCATCTTCTTCTTAAATTTCTTTATACTCTTTTTCTGATTTGATTTCGTTAAAGATAATCTAATTGTTTTAAAAATGACTGAAAAATTCAAAAAAATATGTTTCATTATTCAGAATTACTTTTGTCCCATTCTATTCAATAGTTTTCTAGTTCATCGAACGCAATTCATTAAGAAATTGGAAATTTTAACACATGGAATATTAAAAACCGAATAAAGGTTTTCATCTAATAAAGACGACATCATTGTTTTATTTTTTAGTGAAATACAGCATTGTTTGAAACACAAAACGCAGAAAAACAGATTTCATCCATTCAATTGAACATCGTTAGGTTTGTAACGTTTATATTTGTGCCGAAATAAATAGCATTGTTTGAAACACAGTACTCAACACCTAATGAAGTGAACATCTTCAGTTCATCACCTTTTGTATTGGCACTAATTTAAACAGTATTTTTGAAGCACAAAACGCAGAATATCTCTGTTTCACTATCAAAATTAAGAAGACAAAATTCTTGAAATATATACTGCATTATTAGCCTGGTACCTTGACTGAATGTTCAGTGTGGTTTAATGGGTTCAATTCCTGGTCGGGCGGGATATTTTATACGTTTCTGTATTCATCTAACTCTAGGCTGGATGTCTGTGATCGTCATAATGCACACATGCTCACTTAAACACATCACGTTACCAACAACCACAGAAACACATAATAGTGAAGACACCCTTCCACTAAAATTTGGATGGAAAATGTTTCATATAACGGTTGTATTCTCGACCAGAGAAGGGGAAGATCATAAATTCGGCCTAATATTCGAAATGTGATTTGGAGGCATGGCTAGTGTCGTGTAGCTAATAGCTTGCATTCGGGAGTGTTTTCGAGTTCCACCATCAGAAACCCTGAAAATGGTTTTCATTGGTTTCCCACTTTCACACCAGACGAATTCTGTTGGTTCTGTACCTCAATCAAGCCACGGCCACCACCTTCCTAATCCTAGCCCTTTTCCATTCTTTCAGTGCCAATAACTGTCGATGTATTGGTTCGCCGTTAAACCTCTATAAAAAATACGTTGAACGTCCTGGCGTCTTGCGGGTTGCATAATACATCAGGGGGCGCATTATATTTTCGCGTATGATACCTGGCAACAGTAGGAAGGAATTTACAATCCGGTTTGAATATAGATTACGTATAAATTATAGGGAATAAGTAGTCAAATACCCTGTCATCTTTTCTTAATTCCTGAACTTACAAATTTGCTCCAATCAATGAGAATATTCTTCAACCGGTCACAAACGTTGCGCATTTAATCATTCTCAACTGGTTAGTGCAAAACTACAGCCTCAGATAACTGGGAAAAAGGGGCCCGAAGGATGAAACGATACTGTATTATATTAGTTTAGTCTGTCCCCTCCCCCTACCCCGCAGAAATCGCCAATACGGGTATGAGATCGCTGCTAAAACATCATACATCTTCCCACGTCAGCGAGGTCCATCAGGATGCCACTCTGTCGAAGCTCCATAACTCTTGGAGAGAGCTTTGTAAGCACCAGTATATTAAGAATACATTTGCCTTATTGGGGATTGAGTGAAGCTCGCGGTCGCAGCAGAGTCGAGCAGCCGACTACAGAAACATCGATTTATTGGAAACTGGGCTAAGAAGAGGAGGAAGAGCTATGGTGCAGCCCCAAACTGGGCCGTAATAACAAGTGATAGTGTCCGGCACAGCTGCTGCCCTGCTTGTGAAGTAGCTGCCTCAACACAGCACACCACTTGCTGGTCCAATCTGATACGAAATATTCCCCGTGACAAGATTCATGTGGAAGACGAGAATAATAATAATAATAATAATAATAATAATAATAATAATAATAATAATAATAATAATAATAATAATAATAATAATAATAATAATGCACTGTTCAATATACTAGAGGAATTGCAAGTCGACCGGGAGACATGAAAATTGATGAAGCAAACTCTAACCAACACAATTTCAAAAATTACGTTTCTGGTAGAAATGTCTGAACCGTTCGAAATTAGAACCGGTGTCCCTGAAGTAGATTTCTATTAAATCTACTTTTGTAAAATGTGATACGCGATTGTAATAAAAGAGATTAAAGGGACAAATATTGGCGAAATTCTTAAAAGCAAAAATTCACCTGGATTGCTTTGCTATTGGAGTTGACCTTGGAATCCTTTCCATCAATAGACAACATAGATAAATTCACGAAATAGCGGCAAAGAACCGGACTCCAGATTTCACTTGAAAAGACTTAGTATATCGTCGTTGCCGGGACAAAACCTCCTATGTGAAATATTTTAGCTTAGAACTTTGGCCGATAAGGTTCTGTCTTCTAACGTTCAATATCGTGTGAATAGCGCCAAGGCATTCTTGCTCTTCATAATGTATGTGGTACGGGTCAGCGTATCTCCAAATAATATTATCACGTAGGAGGTCTTGTCCCGGCAACGACGATATGGAAAGAGATATATCAAAATATGGCAATGAACCATTAATCATCAAATTTGGAAAAACCTTCCAAGTAAATTATTCATTCAGCAGAGATAAATCAGGACGCAAACAAAGAACTTCGAATGTGCAAAGAGCTTACAAAATCAACTGGAATAATACAACAAAAATACTGTAGAGGCCCCATCAGAAAATGCAAAATTACGACACTAGAACACAGCCATCAAACTAAAGGTACTTTATGAACCTGAAACCCTAATAATTGGCAATATATCACAAATTAAAAACATCAGGAAACAAACCAAACCAAACCAAGCCAAACCAAACCAAACCCCATGGCGCAATAGCCCCGAAGGGCCATGGCCTACCAAGCGGCCGCTGCTCAGCCCGAAGGCCTGCAAATTATGAGATGACCTGTGGTCAGCGCGACGGATCCTCTCGGCCGTTATTCTTGGTTTTCTAGACCGGGGCTGCCATCTCACCGTCAGATAGCTCCTCAATTCTAATCACGTAGGCTGAGTGGACCACGAACCAGCCCTCAGATCCAGGTAAAAATCAATGATCTGGCCGGGAATCAAACCCGGAGCCTCCGGGTAAGAGGCAGGCACGCTACCCCTACACCGCGGGGCCGGCTATTGGGAAACAAGAGAAGAAAATTCTCAGAAATTCTCAGAAAAGTACTTGGACAAAACACGAAAATGGGTTTTCCATTAAAGGAAATTAATTGAGCCACTGAAGCTTAGTAAGTTAATACAAATTTGCAGAGAAACCTAAAATAAAATTTACTCGAGTGACAAACAACGCAGAAGGGAGTTTCTACTCGGTGAACGAGTGAAGTGTTTTTGGGAATAAAAGAAGAAACTTTGCACTAAATAAGTTGAAACGTTCTCCTTAGTTGGGCGTCAATAATAATAATAATAATAATAATAATAATAATAATAATAATAATAATAATAATAATAATAATAATAATAATAATATATAATATAGTAATTCAAAATGCCAACCTTCACGGTCTACTACCAGATAAAGCAGGTTCCTTCTAGCGCCTTACCACCGCGCTTTATCCATTATTAGAGGCATGATTTTTTCGCATTAACGATAAGCGCGACAAGAAATATTTTGAAGCGATTTGAAAATATCTTTACGATTCGTATGATTCTGATTAAGAAATTAGTGATTTTGTTTTCGTGAATTAGAGCGAATTAAAGCGACAACGGTAGTTTAAAGCGAAATTTACTTATTTTGCGATAAAAGCGAAAATGCTGCGAAGTTCATGTAAAATCTTGAAATTGTATTCCAGTATTGCGTGTGTGAAGGGAAACAGAATGAGGATTTCTCATTTCGCCAGAAATATCTCTTGATGTTAATATTCTATAAAATCCATTAATAATATGTCCATATAGGGTGAAAGCTACGTCCATGTAGTTATAATAATGGCTTTTGGCCTCCGGAGAGGCGTGGTGAATGATTTTTTCTCGTAGATGGCCTATTAGGCCACCTGCATGTCTGAGAAGATAAAAGCCTCCGAGCCATTGAAATTAACAAATTAAGTTTAAAATCCCCGACCCTGACAGGAATCGAACCGGGGACGCTCTGAACCGAAGGCCAGTACGCTGACCATTCAGCCAACGAGATGGACTCCATGTAGGTTGAAAGGGTAATGTGTTATGTAATCTTGATTAGGGATGAAAATTCGATAAGGCATAATGAACGATTATAAATATTGTTTATTTTTATTTATCTGTCTTCCACATAAATAATTCACAAATCTCACAAATTAAATGTTAATGAATAATTTTAGGAAATGATTAACGCGAAATTAAAGCGATGGGGTCAGCCGTATTTCGCGAAATAACGCGAAAAAGTGTTTTCTTTTCGCGAAATCGAACATAAATTAATGCGAAAAAATCATGCCTCTATATTTTTAATGGCAATTTGCATGTCTAAATGTATTCTGTGTGTCCTGTTGTGTCAAAACGGAAGGGGATATAATATATAATATTTTATTATTATTATTATTATTATTATTATTATTATTATTATTATTATTATTATTATTATTATTATTATTATATAGCATCAGTTAATGTACGGAGACATTTTGAGGTGATGCCATTTAGGCTGCCTGAGTGTCAATTTCGAAGTTCCGTTTTACTCTTCCATATGGCTGACCAACGGATCTCTCTTGAACGATCAACGGCTAAGTTTTGTTGCCGGGTGAACATCAATTGTGCCACCAGAGATGTCTTGCTGTACATGTCGACATCGAACACTTACAGCATGGAATGCCAATGATCTCTTTTCCACCCTTCAAAACTCCGACTACCTTTGCCATGGTTTGAACCCGTGATCCCGGGTGCTGGAAAGCGTCACTCTACCCTTGATTCAAATACGCATGTATATATAGAATATTATAAGCAATAGAGTCATGAAGACAAAACACATTAACATTCCTGTTTTAAAGACATTGCTAAACCTAGAATGTTGTATTATTATTATTATTATTATTATTATTATTATTATTATTATTATTATTATTATTATTATTATTATTATTATTATTATTATTATTATTAAAACAAACGTCTCCTCATTTTCTAAAATTCATTTTAGTATATAAGTATGTCTTAATAATATCGTCGCTGGAAAGGTAAAAGGTTGTATTCCACAAAGCTCTTCCTATCAATTATTCTCCTTAAGACTGGTCACGCCTCCCAGCCACATATGGATATGCAGTCCATCAGAACAAATTTTGTTGTGTTCATTTTCCTATGCCCATGTGTAAAGGAAAATGAACCTTACAGTACCGTACTGTAGGAATGTACGTTTGCATTACGTATTTACGCACTCCTAGTGTACAATGCATGTAAGGTTCATTTTCTTTTAATCGTCGGCATAGGAAAACGAACACAATGGACATTGTCCTGATGGACTGCATATCCATATGTGGCTGGGAGGCGTGACCAGTCTTAAGGAGAATAATTGATAGGAAGAGCTTTGTGGAATACAACCTTTAACCTTTCCAGCGACGATATACATCCAGTCATTCTTAATTGTTGGTGAACCGTCGTACGACACGGATCGCCTAAAATATGAAATATTTCTGAATGCTTGCACTAGTATTTTTCAGGTCTACAGATTATAGCTGCTTAATATGGTTTATCTACTTGGGATTCATTAATTGCTCTTGATCTTAGAAAATCGTTAGATACTGAGAAAATTTGCGACATAAGGGATATCACTTTCTCTCCGTATACAGACACATTCCCCCTAAAAACGCCGACAAGTTTTGTATTTTTGCCCACAGAAAATGGATCTCTGTACGAACATCCTCCTGTAACCACATGTTGAATATGTTGCCATTTTGCAACCGTCACGGTTCCATGCTTCTGGCTTACCGAATTGAGCATCTGTCCGCTATTTATAGGTGTGACTACAGACTGCTGTTTTTTCGGTTGTCAAAACATTGACTGGTTTGATGCAGCTCTCCATGCTGATCTATCCAAGGCTAACATTTTCATTGCTACACCCTACATCTGCTCTAATTTTTCATTTTAATACCTTGGTGCTGTTCTTACTGCCTACACTTCCCTCAAAAACTAACCGATGTCTCAAGAGGTGTTATCAGTATGTTTCTGTCAAAATTCACCATTTCTTCATCTCGATTCAATTTATATTCATTAGGGCCCATCCACCTGGCCTTCAAAATTATTATGTTAACAGCACATTTCAAAAGCATATATTTTTCTGCTTTCTGCACATCCATACTACCCTTCCATAGAATGCCACACTCTAGACAAAAGTTTCCAATAAAATCCTTCTAATATCCACAATCATGTTTGATGTGAGCAATGTAATGGCCTGTCTGGCTTCTACTAGTCTGCAGTTAATTTCCTTCCTTCTGCTATCGTTAGTCATTTAACTACTCATTTTCCAGTATTTATCTACCTTCTTTAAGGCTTCCATTTTCTCGTCTAATATTTCATGCATAATCTGACTTTATTCGCTTGCATTGTGCTATATTTATGTATTCTAATCTCATACTCGTTCTCCAATATTGTGTCCAGACTGTTCAATAATTTTTAGAGATCTTCTGCAAACTCAGATAAAGTAACAATACCATTGGCAAACTTCAGAACTTTAATTTCCTCTCCATGCCCTACCGTTTCCAAATTTATCTCATATTTACTGTACCCATAATGCTATATACAAATTAAAAAGAAGGGAGACAAACTTTTCTAGGCTCGAAGCAGCTCAGTTTCTTTTGTTTCCGAGTAATAAAGGAGAAATTCTTATTTTTGACCTTCTCTCATAACGACGGCTTACTTCTAAAACCTCGTATCTCCCAGTGCACTTCCTATCCATTTCCTTCCTTAAGACTGGTCACGCCTCCCAGCCGCATATGGATGTACAGTCTTTCAGAACAATTTTCGTTACGTTCATTTTCCTATGGTTGTGTGTAAAGGAAAATGAATCTTAAATACGTTAAACTGTAGGAGTGCTTAAATTCGCTATGAAAACAACATCCCTACAATACGGTATCGTAAGGTCCATTTTCCTTTACATCTTTGCACAGGAAAATGAACACTACGAAAAAGGTTCTGATGGATTGCATATAAATATGTGGCTGAGAGGCGTGACCGTTGTTAAGGAATATAATGGGTAGGAAGAACATTGTAACATACGAGGTTGTAGAAGTAAGCCGACGATATATTCATCGTAACATCGCCCGTGAATTACAGTTAATCAGCAGTCTCAGAAACTCCAGCGACTAGGTCAGTAATCACTTTTCTGACGTTATTACGATAAAATCCCTATACAACTCAGCAGTGTAGTCCAAGATATGTTGAGTAACCCGCAGTGTTGTTTCATCTCGGTCGCAATCCGAGGTGTCACGTCCCACTCAGACTGTTCTCGGCTTATCCCCTTCCGTTTTGACACAACAGGACACACAGAATACATTTCGACATGCAAATTGCCATTAATAATGGATAAAGCGCGGTAGTAAGCCGCTAGAAGCAACCTGCTTTATCTGGGAGTAGACCGTGAAGGTTGGCAATCTGAATTCACTCTACTATCTGGTGTTGGGTGACAGTAGCGGTGGTTATTATTGTTTTAAGAGGAGGGAAAACTTGTAAAGTGTGCTCTACACTAACCAAATGGGGAAAAGGGAGAGGACCTAACTTTCAAAAATGAATCTATCAGCAAAAGAAAGGTAAGTTCCATGAAGGGCGTAAAAATGGTAGACTACCTAGTCCTCATAAACCTAATGCCTTCTGTTTTGGAAAGGAACAATACATGACCAAGGGAGATCAGACAGGAAAGGTTAAAGTGAGGATTCTTAAACAAGTAATTAGAAGCAATTGCAGACTCAGATATGGTCACCAACCTACGCTCTGATTTCCTGATCCACGGGGTATCGTCGGTGTAAAAAAAAAATCCACCCATTTGGAAGGGCCAAACAACGCCCCGTATAATAATGATCAAAATTCGTTTTCAGTAAATCCTAATGGTCGAAGTGGTCCTTTTTTGCTAGCTTAAAACTGTATATTTTATAGAGTCCAGGAGGTATAGGAAACTATTATAAGTATTCAAAACATTTCTTCCTAGACTCATTTGGTATCGAGCAACTAACAACAATAGCCCTACTATTAAAAGAAGCGTTCTGACAGCTAGCACAGCAGGGCCTACTGTAGTGCCGTTGCGCGGTGTTGCCACATTCCTGCATTACTTTCTCCTTCTTGCCCTCGTGTTCGTTCATGCCGCTGTGTTCTGTAGTAGCGTGGGACAAAATATAGCAGAGAATAGAAAGGTGTGCTAACTCCAAGAAACTCCAGGTCAGCAGCAGGCACGTCTCCACGGCGACGGCAGGTGGTCCTCCCACGTTCCCATGGCACCTACACCCCTACTCCCTTCTGTCTAGCCAAGTAGTGGGTAAATGTACCCTCCCCATGCAAGCTTTCAGAACGCTTCATTTAATGTTAAGACTATAAGGATGATTGAACGTAAAGAATGGTACTTTTTTTTTTTTTTTGCTATTTGCTTTACGTCGCACCGACACAGTTAGGTCTCATGGCGACGATGGGTCAGGGAAGGGCTAGGAGTGGCAAGGAAGCGGTTGTGGCCTTAATTAAGGTAGAGCCCCAGCATTTGCCTGGTGTGAAAATGGAAAACTACGGAAAACCATCTTCAGGGCTGCCGACAGTGGGGTTCGAACCTAATATCTCCCGATTACTGGGCACTGGCTGCACTTGAGCGACTGCAGCTATCGAGCTCGGTAAAGTATTGTACATTTTTTTTTTTTGCTAGGGGCTTTACGTCGCACCGACACAGATAGGTCTTATGGCGACGATGGGATAGGAAAGGCCTAGGAGTTGGAAGGAAGCGGCCGTGGCCTTAATTAAGGTACAGCCCCAGCATTTGCCTGGTGTGAAAATGGGAAACCACGGAAAACCATTTTCAGGGCTGCCGATAGTGGGATTCGAACCTACTATCTCCCGGATGCAAGCTCACAGCCGCGCGCCTCTACGCGCACGGCCAACTCGCCCGGTAAGAATTGTACAGAAGTCACGATAAATATAATGGCAAATCTTACAACTGCTGTCTAGACTGACAGCCTACAGATTACGAGGTAACGAGGTGATGCATAGTCAGCGTAACCATTCCACTCGGCCAAAGACAGGGTTGTCGCACATTTGTTAAAATACATGATCATTTCAATGGCATTTTTCTTGTCCTCCCCAGTCTTCAAAAGGACGATCGGGAAAACTATTACAGATACATTGAGCGTCGGGCTGATTGGCTCAGACGTTGGAGCGCTGGCCTTCTGACCCCAACTTGGCAGGTTCGATCCTGGCTCAGTCCGGTGGTATTTGTAGGTGATCAAATACGACACCCTCATGTCGGTAGATTTACTGACAAGTAAAACAACTCCTACGGAACTAAGTTCTGGCACATCGGCATTGCCGAAAACCGTAAATGTAGTTACTCGAACGTAAATCCATTATTATTATTATTATTATTATTATTATTATTATTATTATTATTATTATTATTATTATTATTATTATTATTATTATTATTATTATATTAAGCGCCGAACAACGAATGATACTTATGAACCCAACTTTTTAAATCTGTAGTTAATCAATCTGAATTCTCTCCTGATTTGAGTGTCGGATATAGTCGTTGTACCTAGAAAAACCTCTATGTGATATATTTAAGCTTAGAATTCTGACCAGAAATGTGCTCTCATCTAAGGTTCAGTATTGCATGAACTACGTATATCAATAAACTTTCGTTCTAGGTGATACACGTGCTGCCATTTAAGGTTCAGTATTGCATGAACTACGTATATCAACAAACTTTTGTTCTAAGATGATACATGTGCTGCGGGTCAGTATTTATTCCCACAACACTGTCACAGCCGTATTTCGTGGTGCAACGACGATATCATTCTTTGGAGATGTCTGAAAGAGCACGTCTATTTCAAAAAGCCAGCAACAATTCAAGTGCACAATATCATTATTCCAGTGAACATTGGTGCTCTACAACCAGAAACTCTACACAAAGGTATGAAATTGCTCTGAAAAAATCCTGACTTTTCAAGGAATATAATGATTGTCATTTGAAAGGCAGCTTTTTGTCAAATTGTTGGCTTTCTTTTAAAACCTCGTACGTCTCAATGCTCTACCCGCCCATTATATTCCTTAAGACTGGTCACGCCTCTCAACCACATATGGATATGCAGTCCATAAGAATAATTTTCATTGTGTTCATTTTCGAATGCTACTCTGTAAAGGAAAATGGACCTTATCATACCGTTTTGTACGGATGTTGTTTGCATGGCGAATTTATGCACTCCTACAGTGTAATGTATTTAAGGTTCGTTATCCTGTAGAGTGTAGCAGAGGAAAATGAACAGAATGAAAATTATTCTGATGGACTGCATATAAATATGTGCCTAGAAGGCGTGACCAGTCTTAAGGGATATTATGGGTCGGAAGAGCATTGAGACATACGAGGTTTTAAAAGAAAGCCATCGAAATATTGTGGGGATATTTAGACATCGTATATGTAATTCTCGTGAAAAAAAAACTGATATTTATTTGAAATAATATTCAAACATATACGTGATCTCTACATCATCCTATTAAGGTCAATGATCTATATGGTAGGTCTCTTTTAACACAATTAAAAACAATCATACTGTAAAAGGGCTACTTAAATAAGCGTTTATATTCCTCATATACATTACCAATCACAAAATAATCTTCAGATTTTTAATAATAATAATGTTATTTGATTTACGTCCCACTAACTACTTTTTAAGGTCTTCGGAGACGCCGAGGTGCCGGAATTTAGTCCCGCAGGAGTTCTTTTACGTGCCAGTAAATCTACCGACACGGAGCTGTCGTATTTGAGCACCTTCAAATACCACCGGACTGAGCCAGGATCGAACCTGCCAAGTTGGGGTTAGAAGGCCAGCGCCTTAACCGTCTGAGCCACTCAGCCCGGCCTTCAGATTTTTAGAAAGCCTGGTAACCTATAAAAGATGATGCATATTATTTTGTTCCAACTTAGTACTACATTTTTTAAATGTTTGCATAGTCCTTTGTTGAAAGAATTTGAAGTCTTATATGAACAACATATTATGGAGTACTCAAGCTATTTATCTCACAGTTCCACTGACCAATCTGGTATAAGAATATCAGGAATTTCTACCAGTCAGCAGGTGTCTATCGCTATAGTAGTACCGGTTTCGTATTACGTATTAGAGCCTCGTGGCTCAGACGGCCCCGCGCCGGCCTCTCACCACTGGATTCCGCGGTTCAAATCCCAGTTACTCCGTGTGAGATTTTGTGCTGGACAGAGCAGAGGCGGGACAAGTTTTTCTTCGGGTACTCCGGTTTTCTCTTTCATCTTTCATTCCAGCAACACTTTCCAAATTCATTTCATCTCTCAGCCATTAATCAATTCCATAGGGGAGTGTGACAGGCTTCGGCAGCCAGCAAAATTCTCATCCCCGTCACTAGATGGGGGCTTCATTCTTTCAATTCCTGATCCGATTTAATCACTAAAACAGGCTTAGATTTTTATTTTATTATCACATTCGTATTATCATAGCCTCGTGCACATATTGCCTATAAATTCATCAGAATAGATCAATCACACACTTTTATAGCTTCCTTACTCTTCGTTTCTCTTCAGTAATACATTTACGTAAACGTCCTGTCTTGATATATGTAGACTGCGGCGCAAAGAGTGTCAATGCAAAAATAAACAGTACATTTTCTTGCCGACATTTTTATTCTCTGAACAGGTAAACGGCCAGATATTTGATTTATTTCATGATTACAATTTTTATTTGCCCCTTTTAGCCGGTTTTGCGATGCGTATTTCTATGGCTTCTTTAATGTTTAATGATATGCTTTTACTTTAGATGTGTACATTTTTTATCTGTGTTGAAATGTATGGAATGGTGTCAGCTGGCATATATAGGGTGGTCGGTAACAACGTAAACCGAATATATGAGTTTTAGAGCGTTGGTCATACTGATACGTAATTTAAAAATAAATACATCAATATCTCGAGCTATTGTCTTTTTATCAGCTGCTGAAGTTAGCCAAACAGATCGCTTCGCAGGTGAACTGAAATGGCTTCACGGGGCGGTATTGCTAAATCTGCTTGTGGCTTGGTCGGGCTTGAGAGCCACGCCGAGAAATGAGCAACAAACACTAACACACCGTGGGGTTCGGCCATTGCCACCGTAGTGTGCTTGTTATGGACCAATCTTATAGGCAGGAAGTCCTAGTTCAAGTCCCTCCCCTCGATAAGTTTATTTCTTCTATTGGCGCCCTCAAGCCGCTCGTAAGCCAAGTGCAGATTTATCAACACCGCCCAGTAAAATCCATCTGAATTCGCCCGCGAAGCGATCTGATTGGCCAACTTCAGCAGCTGATGAAATGACAACGGCGCGAGATATCTATTTTTTCGATTATTATCAGTATGGCCAACCATTTAGCGCTCATATATCCGGTTTACGTTGCTTCCGACCACCCTTCCCATGTTCTCCGAAGGCTGAATACTGATTGTATCTAACCGCATTTTTGTGTTGTTTGTATCCGGTGTGCATATAACGTTTTATTTGGCCTATAAATGTGGCGTTGCAGTTTGGTTTTAATAAATTCACACGCAACTATGTTCCTTCCCTATAAAATCTGGCGCTCACGTTATATTAATACGTTACCCTTCACACTATGTTGAACTGATTATTTCTTGTAAAAATTAAATTACTTTGTTTAAAGAAAAGAGAATGTGTTCTATACAAACAAAATACACTGCCTTGAAAAATTATCTTAATATTTTTAATATAAATGCGTTAAAAGTGTAAGAATGAAAATTACAAGAAGTGAGCCACAAACACATGGTATAGTGGGCCATAGCAACTGATATGCACAATAAACATATCGTCGCTTCACCGGTAAAACGCTGTATCCCACAATACTCTTCCTATCCATTATTCTCAAGACTGGTCACGCCTCCCAGCCACATATGGATACGCAGTCCATCAGATCAATGTCCGTTGTGTTCGTTTTCCTATGTCGACGATTAAACAAAGATGAACCTTACATGCATTGTACACTAGGAGTGCGTAAATACGTAATGCAAACGTACATTCCTACAGTATGGTACTGTAAGGTTCATTTTCCTTTACACTTGGGCATAGGAAAATGAACACAACAACATTTGTTCTGATGGACTGCATATCCATACGTGGCTGGGAGGCGTGACCAGTCTTAAGGAGAATAATTGATAGAATGAGCTTTGTGGAATACAACCTTTTACCAGTCGAGCGACGATACCGCCCCTTAAGAAACAATACCGCTTATCTAACAATGCTGTTCTTGTCCAATACTTTCCTTAAGTCTGGTCACGCCCCCCGGCCCACACATTGATATGCAATCCATCAGAACACTTTTCGTTGAGTTCGTTTTTCTATGAGCTTGTGTAAAGAAGAATGAGCCTTAAATACAACATACTCTAGGAGGGGGTTATGTCATGCAAATATGCATTACGGTACAAATATACACGCAAATATACTTTACGGTACAGTAAGGTTCATTTTCCTTTCAGAGGCGCGTAGGAAAATGAACTCAACCAAAATTGTTCTGATGGACTGCATACGCATATGTGGCTGAGAGATGTGACCAGTCCTAAGGAACATAACTGATAGGCAGAGCATTGTTAGATACGCAATGTTCTTTCTTAGGCCTAATGGGCGATATATTTTTCAAGAAGCGGAGTCGAAGAGGAAATTCAATAGGATAGTGTGCGATGTATAACTGAATAGATCAATGCTGTCTTTGAAGAAAAACTCACATACCTGATTTAAGAATTTAAGAAGATTTAAGAGGGCTTTATCTATCCCTTGCTCGCATTTTCATTACGAGACGGAAAATACTTCTCTCATGTATTTATTCATTGAAACTACACGAAATACAATCACATTGTCCACCAAAAAGTAGCTGTGATGAATAATATACCATTTATTAAATTATAAGAGTTCACCTGTCAACAAAAGTGCAGAAGAGTTTAAGGTATTAATGCTGTACATTTTATATAACTTGTGGGTGGTTATCAACTTACATATAAAACAAAAATTGCCACTAATTATTACGTGGTTGTAAAATGTTCCCAGTTCCACTCAGTCCAGAGAAATGGCCGAAGGCTGGCCTGCATAATTTGCATATAAACTTCAAGCTTCAGTTTAGCTTGGCTTTGTTTTCTGCATCACTTAATTCACCACAAATTTAATGCTTCTTGGAACGGGCACCGGAGGTTCCACCTGCAGATGGATTTGGTTTCATGTAACCGGCATTGTTGTCCAAGTAACAATGTTAACACCTGGTATCATTGTTGGATAGACCTGGTAATACTCCTATGAAAGTTTGGAATATTGTCAGGAAAATAATTCGGTATTAAAATCCATTCGTAGATGTATAAGGCCCAATCAAATCTGCATTTATGCGCGATTTAAAAAATCATGATGTTTCCCCGGGACTTTCTGTTTTATGTAAATCGAAATCAAAGGCACATCACTTTACAATTGAGGTATCCCTGATGCATTGGCCGTAATTCAAACCACGGCGACTTTGGTTGGAAGCCAATGACGATATCGATCGGGAATCACGTCTTAATAATGGTGAGAGAAGAATGATTAGAAGTAATTTGACTATAATAAAAATAGTAGGATACATCTTTCGGCTCCAATAACGTGTTCACTTTCTGCAGGGGATTTGGAGGGTAGAGGAGAATACATGCCTAGGGCAAGACGAATGTTACAGATTAGACTGCATTGGAGCCACCTGGTCAACAAAATCTGAGGAAAAACTAGAAGGGTCTTTGCGAACTGTAAAGATTCGGGGCAGTTTTGTACCATTTTACGCGACATAAATTTGCAGAAAGATCGTATTTATTTAATTAATCGATCATTAAAATCATTTGCTTATTTATTTATTTATTTATTTATTTATTTATTTATTTATTTATTTATTTATTTATTTATTTATTTATTTATTTATTTATTTTTATTGTAACTTGAAAGTGGGTGGACAAATTAACAGACCATTGGTACGCTTAATCTAAGGTTTAACTCTAATAATATTGATTATACACCTACACAGACACACAATTACTCTAGTTAGTGCCCTCTCTATGTTCTCACTGTCACACTAGTTACACCCTCTGACACTTACAAGCTAAAATGATAACACAACACACACTTCTGAAACTTTCACTTGGACCTTAGGGCAAAAACCGAACGTAACAAACCCCATGGCACTACAGCCCTTGAAGGGTCTTGGCCTACCAAGCGACCGCTGCTCAGACTGAAGGCCTGCAGAATACGAGGTGTCGTGTGGTCAGCACGACGAATCATCTCGGCTGTTATTCTTGGCTTTGTGGACTGGGGCCGCTATCTCACTGTCAGATAGCTTCTCAATTCTAATCACAAAGGCTGAGTGGACCTCGAACCAGCCCTCAGGTCCAGGTAAAAATCCCTGACCTGGCCGGAAATTGAACCCGGGGTCTCCGGGTGAGAGGTAGGCGCGCTACCCCTACACCACGGGGCCGGCGGACTTTAGGGCAGGTCAGATCAAATTCACTGTACAGCTATGAAGGCTGCAACTCCTTAGTTCACGCGCGTGCAACACTGTCTCACAAGTCTGTACCTGGTACAAAGCTTGCCCACTCACATCAATCTTCTTTCTTTGTCCCGCGGCACTGGTCCCTCATGGGTCAGTTTCTCTCCACTGAACTGTCTGATCGCTGGCAGAACTGAGCTCACACTGAATGGTTACAACCTCATCCGGCCCTTCTTATATAGGGAGGCTGACACTTTCACGTACTTCACAAGAGTATGGAAATCTCTGGGAGTGGAAAGCACCTGATTCCTATTGCATTGCCAGGTAGGCCTGCAACTAGTGACAGTAGTGGTGGTCTTGCACGTGTAGCTTGTTCTGACTCTTTCAAAGCAATGGCGAGACGACGGGGACTACTTAATAACCTCACTCGCGGCTGAAGCTAGGGTAACTTGCTCCCATCCCCCACTCCTCCAGAAGCCGCACATTAAAATACTGGATAATATAATTATTTATTTCCTTCTTTGATTGGCATATAGGTAATCATCTTCCGCAGAGAGATGGAAGGCCCCTCCTTTGTTTTCCTGTGTCCTCCGCTGAGAGGAATGTGCTGACCATCATGTAGTAAGTTTTCCTATTTGGTGTTCCCCACATCTGATCCTATCTTGGCTTCTATCATCAGTTGTATAAAAATGTGTTTGTTATTTCTGATGTGACCGAAATACACGGTTATTACTTAACGTACGCTTCGCTATGTTTCAGACTTCACACGATTTCCCGGCGTGACAGACTATCTCCTCGTTATTTTTTTTTACATGTTTAACAATGTGCGGTGAATCAATAATTTAATTAAATTAAGAATATCAGTTTGATTACCAATTAAAGGTAAACACATTTAATACAAATTAAAACAGTTCATTTTTATCTCGTATCTCAAAATTAGTGCAGCCCGCCTCTTGGCCATGACCGCTAAGGCTTCAAGTCTCACCGTGGTTAGTCGGCTCGTGTCCCGTTGATGGAAAGGAATTCACCATCATAATGTTGGCTGCTAAGGCAGAAGAGGTCGTGGTATATCATTTCTAAACATTAGATCGCATGCCAAAATCGTGAATTTAATTCCCTAACTCTCCGCAATATTCATGCTAAATGAGGAGATATGAGGCTGTTGATGGTAGTTTTTCCGTCGAATGGGGACGTAAAGCCTATAGAAGATCCCTTGGTGCTATACGACAGGAATAGGCTATATGACAGCACGAGTTTCACCTTCTCCTTCACCTTCTCCCTTCTTCCTACCATATACTACGTCACTCGTTTCACCACATTAACTCCTCTCATGAAGTTGACGTCAGAAAGGGCATCCGGTCGTAAATATTATTATTATTATTATTATTATTATTATTATTATTATTATTATTATTATTATTATTATTATTATTATTATTATTATTATTATTATTATTATTATTATTATTATTATTATTATCCAGTCCTGTGGTGTAAGTAAAGTGTGCCTGTCTCTTATTCCAAGGCCCTGGGTTCGTTTTCCAACCAGTTAAAATAAATTAATTCTGTTCTGAGGTGTAGAACGTGGTTCATTTGATACGAGATTTTCCTCTGTGAGTGGGGGCGGTAGAATAACACCCACGCTATCCCCTGCTTGTTGTAAGAGGCGACAAAAGGGGGATCCAGGGGATCTGAACTTTGGAGTATGGGTTGGTGACCACGGGGTCCTTAGCTGAGTCCTGGCATTGCTTCCACATACTTGTGCCAGGCTCTACACTTTCATCTATCCTATGCGACCTCTCTTGGTCAACTCTTGTTCTTTTCCGACCTTGACGCTATTAGGTTTGCGAGGGCTAGAGATTCTTTCATTTTCACGCTCTACGTGGCCCTTGTCTTCCTTTGGACAATATATTCATTTTTCGAAGTGTCGGATTCCTTCCATTTTTTTCTTCTGATTAGTGTTCATATAGGGCGGTTGCCTAGTTGTACTTCCTCTTAAAACAATCACCACCACCACCTGATACGAGATTGTCTCAAGTTCTTAGTTACAGGAAGAAAGCGCACAGTGAGAAGATGACGTTACTGAACGAGTGCATACATACAAACACTGGTTGTCATGGTTACAATGGTGTCAGGAAACTGATGACACTTTTTTCAGTAGACTCACAGCCCAAAAGTATGGCAATTTATATATTTGTTCTTTTCTTGAGGGTTACCGGGTTATGAACTTTCGTTTAACTTGTCAGTAGTATTGGTTTTGTTGTGGTCAGTTCCCTGTATGATTGTACCAGTCTGAAATCAAGGATACCGTGCTGTTACATTAATCTAGTCCGTTGTGACACAAGTATCGCGGGACATAGAGCCATTACAGGTAAATTGAGATGTCGTCTACAGCCATTGAAAATGGAAATAAGAAATAGTTACTGAATAAACACGACCAACTAGCGGGGTGGCCAGCCGCTTGCCAACCTATAACTGAATGTTACTCTCAGAAAGATCATACTGTTGAATGAGGACACGAATGTAATATTCTCGGGATATTTTGTTGTAATGAAGCTATTTCGTATCGAAGATAGCTTCACTTGTCCTGATTTCAAAAGTAGTAGTGTGTACAGTTCATTCCCCGTCGATCTACGGCTTCTGTGTATGGGAAACGTACCCGGATTAACAGATCTGAGAATTTGAAAATATCCAGATAAAAGCAACGCGACATTTTTCTGGACGATTTCCAACAAAAGAGTACTGTCCCGAAACTGTTGCAAACTTCGGGCTGGGAAGACTTGGGAGTAAGGAAATGAGCTGGTCGATTAAGCGGTACGTTCCAAGCCGGCAATAGAAAGGTGCATGGCATGATATTAGTAAACGAATAACCCTGAATGGAGGTTTTAAAAGTAGGATCATAATATCGTCCCTGTTCTGCCAAAACGGCGAATGTGACAATGCTCTTCCTATCCATTATCTCCCTTAAGACTGGTCACGCCTTCCAGCCACATATTGATATTCGGTCCATCAGAACAATTTCCGTTGAGTTCATTTTCCTATGTGCGTGTGTAAAGGAAAATGAACCTTACTGTACCATACTGAAGGAATGTATGTTTGCATGACATTTAGCCACTCCTAGAGTGTGATGTGTTTAAGGTTCATTTTCCTTTACACACGCGCATAGCAAAAAAACTGTCACCTCGACGAATATCTTAAATGCAGATCAGTGGTGATTGGTTGAAAAATCCTTAGTCGTGCAATCGGCCAGTCGTTGATCGTAAGACAGTGTGTACATCTCAACAGAGGTGGGTGGAATTTAAGAACATCAGTGGCTTAGACGGGACAATGCGCCTGCCTTTCACCACTGGGTTCCGCGGTTCAAATCCCGTGCACTACATGTGAGATTTTTCTTGAAAAAGTGGAAACAGGACAAGTTTATCTCCGGGTACTCCGGTCTTCCCTGTCATCTTTCATTAAAGGAACGCTCTCCAATATCATTTCATTTCATCTGTTAGTCATTAATCAATGCCTCAGGGTGTGTGGCAGGCTTTGTCAGCTGGCACCATTCCTATCCTCGCCGCTAGATGGGCGCTTCATTGATTCCATTTCTGACCCGGTTAATTGACTGAAAACAGACTGTGTATTTACATTTTTCAGTAATGGTTCTATATCCCGATCGATGGAAGATATTAAAGAGACACCATACCGATACCCAGGCGTCTCTAATATCTGGCAAGGAAAAACTTAGTTTCGTAAATTAAAGGAGTGTTAAATAGTACCAAATACAAGTGTTGTGAACATAGAAATAATAGGTCTGCGGCGATTGGTTTCGCCGCTACACGCGATAAAATATTTAAGATGGGCTGCCAAGCCCCCAGGCGCTCGACCGTAAACGTGCGCTCTGTCTAATTTTTGTTTACATTTTGCTGCAGAGATAAACATACAGAGCCTCAGAACGGACGTTCAAAATGTCTTCCTCCAACCTGACTCTTATTTCAGGCACGTATTCAATCGCTCCGTGGACTCGAGCAATAACGTCCTCCGCTGACGTTACAGGTGTGTCATACACCATATTCTTCATACTACCTACATGGAGCTGTCCGTTTCTCATCATCGTCTCTCGATGACCGCGAGCGTGGAATGATGTAGAGTACATCTGTTTGGAAAACGTTCCGCATACCATCGTGCAGCAGCTCTACCAATGCAATCCGCTTTGCCATATGCAAGGACCATGTCGGCAATTTCCGCAGCTGTGTACTGGTACATGTCGCACTGCTGTTAACAACGTTTTTGCACTGACAGACTACAGTACACAAGTAAAGGAGTAGAATGCACATCAAGGACTGTGTGAAGGGATGTAGCGCTTGCGCAGAAATGTTACTAGGCTGAAATCGTCCATCCGCAGTACCCAGATGGTTAAAGGGTTGCATACCAGATCGGAACAAATTATCACAACCGTTCTCAGACTTCAACGGTCTCCAGCGCCCAAACCGTGCATTTCCAGGTATGAGCTCCTGCTTGAAAACCGATCAGTCCGTTAATACGCATAACATACTAAGGCTTTTCGGTTTTTTGGGGGGGAGGGACACCATGTATAATAATCTGCATTACGTGTTGAGGAAACTAGGCTCCTGCCGATTGTTTACCTGAAATAATGACATGATTGTTACCCAATTATGAGAGTAATTCCTAAAAGTTAAATATCTTGTAAGGGCTGCAGCTCTTAAAGTTGATGTTTACATCTGAACGTGGAGAATTTAAAGAGTGTATAGAACGTTTTCACGAAGTTTATCCGATACACTTTCCAGCACGCACGCGGTTTTATGCACATTGACCCACGCGCTATTTACAGTAATGCGTTTTCCAATAGCGGGAAGCTCCTACGTTAACTCCCAGGTCTCAAGGGTGGACGCCTGTTCTGTTTTGCTTATATAAACCAGGCTACTGCCCAGCTCTTAACAAATAACATCAGCAGCCATTACGCTTGGCGTTGCGAAACAGTACTCTGTGACTCTACATTTCACATTAAAGAGAAACTCTGTGATACTCATGCTCTTTGTTCCCTGCCTAATTTATAAATGTAAACTCACCACTACAAAATCCACAATAACTTATATGATAAGATGCATATCGTTGCTGCCGGGACGAAACCTCCTATGTGAAATATTTTAGCTTAGAACTTTGTCCGGTAAGGTTCTGTATCTAAGGTACAACATTGTGTGAATATTGTCAAGGCGTTCTCGCTCTTCATAATGTATGTGCTGCGGGTCAGTATATCTCCAAAAATATTATCACACATAGGAGGTTTTGTCCCGACAACGACGATATTATCCCTGCAATCTATCACATTATCCATGACAACTCGGTTAGGCAACGTGAAAACATTTCGAAGCGGATCAAAATATTTCCTGTACGTTCTTATTTTTTGGGCTATCAACGAGGTTAAGCAAAATTGATCATGGCACTTCCTTCATTTAATAACAGTATAATGGACGTTTAATGGAGTAAATAACAATAATAATATCTCAGACACATTTAAGGAAAGACATTTGAAATGTTACATACATATTCTCAGAATGAGTAATCGGAGATTAACAAACTGAATTCTTAACCTTGCCCTATAAATGGAAATAAATAACTTCCAAAAATATGGATGTTTGAAGTTGGAAAAGATCTTCAAGAAATAGCTGTCACGCCTCCCATCAGAAAAAATTCCTTTGAGTTCATTTTCCTATGCGCATGCTTAAAGAGCATTGTCACATTCGTAGTTTTGGCATAGGAGCGACGATATGACAGACCTAAGTTCAGAAAATAATTCTAAAATCACCGCTTTGCAGACCATCCAAGCATTACCACAAACAAAGCCTGGTCAGAAAATAGGAAGAAAAGCCACAGCGAGAAGATAAAGAGATTTTGGTAGAAGAAAAAATGTTTTTACAATTTGTTTTACGTCACACCGACACAGATAGGTCTTATGGTGACGAGTGGATGGGAAAGGCCTAGGAGTGGGAAGGAAGCGGCCGTCGCCTTACATAAGGTACAGCTTCAGCATTTGCCTGGTGTGAACATGGAAAACCACAGAAAACCATCTTCAGAACTGCCGACAGTGGGGTTCGAACCCACTATCTCCCGAATACTGGATACTGGCTGCACTTAAGCGATGCAGCTATCGAGCTCGGTAAGAAAAAATTACCGACTTCATCTAAGTAATTCCAATAGCGCTCCTAAGTCGAGCATAGCGAAAGAAATAATGATAATCATCATTATTTACATGAATATGACTTCATTCCACCATGTGCATGTCGTCGGCTTACTAAAATCTCGTATGTCCCAACGCTCTTCCTACCCATTACATTCCTTAAGAATGGTCACTCCTCCCAGACACATATTTATATGCACTCCATCAGAACCTTTTCGTAGTGTTCATTTTCCAGTGCTGAAGTGTAAAGGAAAATGGACCTTATCACACCGTATTATAGAGATGTGTTTTACATGGTGAATTTATGCCCTCCTACAGTTTAATGTATTTACGGTTCATTTTCCTTTACACACTACCATAGGAAAATGAACACAACGAGAATTGTTCTGATGGACTGTACATCCATGTGTGGCTGGGAGGCATGACCAGTCTTAAGGAATAAAATGGATAGGAAGTGCATTGGGGGATACGAGGTTTTAGAAGAGTCATCGATGTGTTGTTTGAGTCATCAGTCCATAGACTGGTTTGATACAGCTCTCCACGCCACTCTATCCTGTGCTAACCTTTTCATATCTACATTACTACTACATCCCACATCCGCTCTAATCTGTTTGTATTATTCGTATCTTGATCTACCCCCACCGTTTTTACCACCTACACTTGTCTCAAAAACCAACTGTACAAGTCATGGGTGACTTAAGATGTGCTGTATATTTCTATCCTTTCTTCTAGTCAAATTCGGCCAAATCCTCTCACCAATTCGATACAGTATCTCCTCATACGTGATTCTATCTACCCATCTCACCTTCAGCATTCTTCTATAACACCACATTCTAAGCGCTTCTATTCTCTTTGCTTCTGACCTAGTTATCATCCATGCTTCACTCCGATGCAATGCCACGCTCCAGACGAAAGTCTTCAAAAACATCTTCATAATTCCCATTTGTTCGAGGTGAACAAATTTCTTCCTTGCTTTTGCTTGTCTACATGTTATGCCCTCCTTACTTCTACCATCACTAGTTATTTTACTACCCAAGTAACAATATTCATCTACTTCATTTACGACTTAATTTCCTAATCTAATATTTCCGGCATCACCTGACCTTGTTTCACCGCACTCCATTACTTTTGTTATGGGCTTATTTAGTTTCTAGTGTATTCCTTCTCCAAGACTCTGTCCATACCATTCAGCAATTTCTCCAGATCTTTCGGAGAGTCAGATAAAATAACAATATCATCGGCAAGTCTCAAGGTTTTGATTTCTTCTCCTTGAACTTTGATTCCCTTTCCAAATTCCTCTTCGAATTACTTTAAAGCCTGTACTATGCAAACATTGAAAAGGAGATGGACAAACAGCAGCCTTGCCTCACTCCTTTCTGGATTGCTGCCTCGTTTTCAAAGCCCTCGATTCTTATCACTGCAGATTGTTCTTGTATAGATTGTAGATAATACTCCTTTCTCGGAATCTGATCCCGATCAACTTCAGAATCTCAAACAGCTTGGTCCAATCAACATTATCGAATGCTTTCTCTAGATCTACAAAAGCCATATCTGTGGACTTGTCTTTCTCAACTCGGTTCTCTAAGATCACGCGTAAAGTCAGGATTGCCTCACTTGTATCAACATTTCTTCTGAAGCCAAATCGATCTTCTCCCAACTCAGTTTCACGTTGTCTTTCCATTCTTCTGTAAATAATACGTATTAAAATTTTTCAGGCATGGTGCGGTAGTTTTCACACTTGTCAGCACCGGCTTTCTTGCGAATAAATATAACAACATTCTGCCGAAAATCATATGGCACTTGTCCTGTACCATACATCTTGCACACTAACGGAATAACCTCTCCATGCAGGTTTCTCCTAAGACAGTCAGTAATTCTGAGGGTATATCATCAATTCCGAGCCTTGTTCCTACTTAGATCTCTCAAAGCTCCGTCGAATTATGATATCAAAATTGGGTCTCCTGTGTCATCAACATCAACTGCCTCTTCTTGTTTCAGAACCCTATCATCGAATTCTTTACCTTCATACAATTGTTTGATATATCTGCCATCTATCTGACTTGTATTCTTTCCTCTAGAAGTGGTTTTCTCAGCTTTTAATATTCATATACCTAGTTTTCCTTTCTCCAAATGTTTCCTTGTATTTCCTGTATGCAGCATTTACCTTACCTAGGACCGTACAATGTTCAACATCCTCGCACTTCTCTTTCAGCCAATCTTCCTTAGCTTCCAACACTTTCTATCTACTTCATTCTTTATTCGCCTGTATTCTTTCCTGACCTCCTCATGTTTTGCATTTTCTTCAATCAGATCTAGTAACTATTGAGTTATCTATTGTTTCTTAGTTGATATTTCCTTTATTCCTAACGTTTATTCAGCAGCGTTAGTGGCAAGAGATCTACAGAGGTCGACGCCACGAACAAATATTGTTTTAAAAAGCTTTTCTTCAGCAGCCTTACTGACCTCATTCTTCATGATTGTCCATTCTTCTTCTACAGTGTTTCCTTCGGCCTTTTCATTTAGTCTTTGTGTTACATGTTCCTTGAAACAATCCCTCACACTCCTTTCTTTCAAGTTGTCTAGATCCCATTGAATTGCATTCCTTCCTTTATTCAGTTTCCTCAAGTTCAGATGGCATTTCGTGACTACCAGGTTGTGGTCAGAGTCCACATCTGTTCCTGGTAAAGTCTTGCAATCCAACACCTGGTTTTCTGAATATCTGCCTAATCATAATGAAGCCTATTTGATACCTTCCAGTGTCTCCAAGTCTCGTCCGTGTATACAGCGGGTTTTTTTTTTGGGGGGGGGGGTCTTTGAACCAAGTATTAGCAAGGACTAAATTATGATCGGTGCAGAATTCAATCAGCCGACTTCCTCTTTCATTCCTTTGTCCCAATCCAAATTATCCTACTATGTTACCTTCCCTTCCTTGGCCTACCACTGCATTCCAGTATCCCATCACTATTAGATTCTTGTCACAATTTACATCTTCTATCTCTTTATATATCGATGGCTTACTTCTAAAACCTCGTATCTCCCAATGAATTTCCTATCCATTTTCTTCCTTAAGACTGGTCACGCCTCCCACCCACATATGGATGTACACTCCATCAGTACAATATTCGTTGTGTTCATTTTCCTATGGTGGTGTGTGAAGGAAAATGCACCTTAAATACATTAAACTTTAGCAGTGCTTACATTCGCCATGAAAACAACATACATACAATACGGTATGGTAAGGTCCATTTTCCTTTACAGGTCACCCTAGGAAAATGAACACTACGAAAAAGGTTCGCATGGATTGCATATAAATATGTGGCTGGTAGGAGTGACCAGTCTTAAGGAATATAATGGGTAGGAAAAACATTGTAACATACGAGGTTTTAGAAGTAAGCCGATTATATCCTTTATATTTCTTCATCATCCGTTGGACTAGCAGGCATATGACCTGCACTATTGTGGTGAGCATTGCGTTTGGTGTCTACCTTGAGAACAATAATCCTTTCACTATGCTGGTCGTAGTAGCTTACCCTCTGCCCTATTTATTCATTACTAAACCAACTCCTGCATTTATCCTTTTTGATTTTGTGTTGATAATTCTGTAGTCGCCTGACCAAAAATCCTGCTCTTCCTGCCAACGTACTTCACTTATGCCAACCACATCTAACTTTAGTCTACCCATCTTCCTTTTCAGAGTCTTTAACCTACCACAACGATTCAGATTTATATTATTCCACGCTCCGACTCGCAGAATGTCAGTATATATCTTTGATTGCCCCTTCTCGTGTATTATTATCATGCAATTCATTTTATATTTAACTCTTTTAGGCCATGTAAAGGTGGTAATAGTGAACTTTATTTAATTTTCGCATTCCGATCTGTCACCCCGATAATCATTATTTTGCGCGTTGTATTATACCATAATTCCAATCGTTCTGAATTATTTCTGTCGTCTCTGTCTTTAATGAAGGGTTGATCAATTGTCATTGCCACTGTGTTCAACAAGAGTACTTTGAACAATGGAAACAACAGACTATTGTACCACTCGTATATGTGAGTGTTAGTTCTCTACTAGTTGATGGCAGTAGCTAAATGGAGTTGTAATGAGTCTTCCTCAGAGTGTGTACTGCACCTGACAGCAAGTGCAAACTCGTGGCTCTCAAGAATCATTACCGGAGAGTGAAATTCTGTCCTATTTATTATTAAGAGTAAAATTTACCACATGTGACCTACGCGGTGTACCCAAGAATGTGTACTAACATCTTGTATGGCCACGATGTTGTCCTAAGGGCTGCCGAATAGAAGTATGCAAGGCCCTCTTCGTATACATGGACAATTATGAATTCCATTCACTGTCAAGTAACCAGGACTGAAACGAGAGACACTTTCAATGAGCCGCAAAGAACATGCAATCACGCACTATAACTTCTTGTGGAACATTTAATAATAATGTTATCGGCTTTACGTTCCACTAAATACTTTCTCGGTTTTCGGAGACTCCGAGGTGCCGGAATTTTGGCCCGCAGGAGTTCTCTCACGTACCAGTAAATCTACCGACACGAGGCTGACGTATTTGAGCACCTTCACCGGACTAAGCCAGAACTGAACCTGCCAGCTTGGATTCAGAAGGCCAGCGCCTCAACCGTCTGAATCACTCAGCCCGTCGGTGGAACATTCCACAGAGTACTTATCCTGGTACAAATCCAAACGTTCGGTCTCTTGGCCTATAGTACTTTTACTGTGACTGGTTTGAAATGAAACATTCTTGGGTGGCCGTACACTTCTCGTAGGAGTGGAGACACCGCTGGAAGCCATGTAATGTAATCTTCTGTTATGTTGCTTTTATCTCCTTTATGTTGATGCAAACTGACTTAAATTCCTTTTTCTCGGAAAAAGGAGGAAGTCACAAAGGATAAATTCGGGTGAACGGATAGAAAGTTGAAACAATGATATTGCATATTTACCTATAATATCCAATACATTTGTGCGGGTGCGTTGTCATTCTCATTATATTATTATGATTATTAATAGTAATAATAATAATAATAATAATAATAATAATAATAATAATAATAATAATAATAATAATAATAATAATTCACAACCTTGCGCCCAAATACGGAGCGAGATTGTACTCATTTAGCAGATAAATTTACTTCTTTCTATTCCCAGAATCTCTTCATGCTCTTCCTACGATTTTTCTTCCGTTCGTCCGTCCATGCAATTTTGGTTCTCATCTTGAGTTTTTCAGAAAAATTATGTTTGCTCACCTACGTTCTAAAGGTACGGATGTTCCAAATATTTTCGTCTGTTGTGTTGATTTCGTGACGGTTTTACTAGCTTGTATCCAATTATTCTTGAATTATTATTATTATTATTATTATTATTATTATTATTATTATTATTATTATTATTATTATTATTATTATTATTAAATTTTCAGTACAGGAAAGGAACGCTACTTTACATAGAATGCTTGGATTGTAGTCAGCAATTGGATAAGATTCACGAAAGAGAAAATATTATAGCGAAAGCTTATTAAAATGCGGTGAGTGAATATTCGAAAATAAAAATAGCAGCATTTAAAAAAGGTGAGATTCTATATTTATACCGGTCTGTTTTCAAACCAACTTTTCTTTACGAGAGTTTTGTCAAATGTTACGAGTAACAGACATGAAAGTAGCAAGAATAAATTTGGTACAAACAACAGGAATCAATGGCAGGAAGGTACTCGGAATGAGGTAATGAAGGCTATGTTAGGATTGAGCTCGATTGATGAATCTGTACAAATAAATCGGCATCAGTGGTGGGGTCATGTAAGGCAAATGGAAGAGGAAAGGTTACCTAGGAGTATAATGACTCGATCATGGAGGGTAAGAGAAGTAGAGGGAGACCAAGATGACGATGACTAGACTCCGTTTCCAGTGATTTAGAGATAAGAGGTGTGGACTTAAAACGAAGCTTGTTACAAATAGAGGATTGTGGCGGAGTTTAGTAAATGCATGGAGCCTTGCAGACTGAAGGCTGAAAGGCATAACAGTCTATAATGTTTTTCAAATCCATTACCGCAATAGTTCAGGTGACAGTCTAGAGTAGGTCTTGCTCTACCAAATACAGGACATCAAGAATGCAGGTGATGTACAGCTGTAGGGAATCTACAAAATAATCACGAATAATCACCGAAACACGTTCCTTAATTAGCTCAAAATATTACTTGAATTTACCATTTTCGGCACAAGTATTTTACACTGCAGTCGATGCCGGATCTTGAGAAAGATTATTTCTCTCGTAACGGGTCCTTTCACTGTTGCTGTCTAGATATTATTTAACTGAAAAGTCGTGTGTTGTTTAATAACTTTCTTGGGGTAATAGATTGGAACTCTGTTGTATTAAACTTCCATCGTAGATTTTTCTGCTTCTTTTGCTGGAAGTTCTGCTTTATCATTTCCGATTATCCCCACATTTCCATGAACCCAACAGAGACATGTGTGGAAGCCTTGCTTACGTCATCGACTATTCGGTTCGTATTGTACTTATCATTCGTTGTGTTCAGTACTGCCTGTAAAAAGCAGAAAACTTTTCATTTTTATTGTCATCCTTACATTACTTTAGTTATGACTTTATTGTTCGAAGTTCATCTCGGAACTCTTAACTGAATGAGAAGATCGTGTACTGTGCTAAAAATATTTCAATGTCGTTCTGACATACAATGGAGGCACAAACGATCTGGTCATTTTCATCATCACCAGGTGTTCGGGAGCTATATGTGTAGACGTTGGAGTCGAGAGGGTGTGAGCAGCTATTGCTGTTAAGTCGAAGAAAATTTCACTTTTCCTCCAGATTTATATTGAAAATTTAACGCCGCTGTAACACATATCGTCGCCGAGGAAGCAATACCTCGTATGTGACAATGGCCTTCCTGTCCATTATTTTCCTCAAGACCGGTCACACCTCTCAGCATTGTATGGATATGCTACCTTTACACAGTGGCATAAATGAACACAACGAAAATTGTTCTGATGGACTGCATATCAATATGTGGCTGGGAGGCATGACCAGTCTTGAGGAAAATAAAGCATTGGGAGATACGAGGGATTATTTCTTTACCGGCGACATATCGTCCCTGTTCTGCCAAAACGGCGAATGTTACAATGCTCTTCCTATCCATTATTTCCCTTAAGACTGGTCAAGCTTCCCAGCCACATATTGATATTCGGTCCATCAGAACAATTTCCGTTGAATTCATTTTCCTATGTGCGTGTGTAAAGGAAAATGAACCTTACTGTACCATACTAAAGGAATCTATGTTTACATGACATTTACCCACTCCTAGAGTGTGATGTATTTAAGGTTCATTTTCCTTTACACACGCGCACAGGAAAATTAACTCAACGAAAATTGTTCTGATGGACCGCATATCAATATATGGCTGGAAGGCGTGACCAATCTTAAGGGAAATAGTGGATAGGAAGAGCATTGTTACATTCGCCGTTTTGGCGGAACAGGGACGATATGAACAAAATCAGTCCGTCCTTAATCATCCCTCGTAGATATATATATATGTGTATATGAAGTGTGTATGTGTGTGTGTATGTATTCAGTTTTGAATGAATTAATAAAATAATTGGAAACGTTAGAACAATCCCATGATACGATAAGTTTATTTATTCTGAAAACGTAAAATCCAACTTTCCTCAGTTAAAAGCTTGTATACAGTTTGCTTCTAATTACTGCCGAGTTTTAACACTATCGTATATTAAAGTGGAATATCTATTCATCATATCTCGCTTTTTATAACCGCTCTCCGTCCTACATTCACTGAATAGGAGTGCATAAAACGAACAAAATTAAAAAATATAAACAAAAGTCTCATTTTTGCACTGGCGTTACCTGTAAAATATTGAAGCAGTAATAATTAACGCTGCCTTTGTTGAATATATTGGTCGAGGTGAGCACTTTAGAATTTGGAGAGAAGTATGAATAAATGGGAATTTTGAGAGGAACCCGTATGCAGATACGTATTTTACTGCAAGTTACTATTTCACTTTTTGACCCCAGACGGTTTTCAGTACAGACTTTAATTCCAGTAGTAGTAAATTGAGGTTACTAACGAAAAACTCACAGTCTGCAAATACATTCATTGAGATCACCGTGTGTGACAGAATTTGAATTTTCAGTCGGACGTAAATTTTATCTGCAGGGAGTGTTTATTGTTTAAATTCCAATTAGGATTACAGAAATAATGATAAGAAGAAGAAAAATAAGGAGAAGAATGAAATTAATAATAATAAAAGTCCGTAGAGAGCCTCCGTGGCTCAGACGGCAGCGCGTCGGCCTCTCACCGCTGGATACTGTGGTTCAAATTCCGGTCACTCCATGTGAGATTTGTGCTGGACAAAACGGAGGTGGGACAGGTTTTTCTCCGGGTACTCGGGTTTTCCCTGCCATCTTTAATTCCAGCAACACTCTCCATTCTCATTTCATACCATCTATCAGCCATTAATAAATCACTTTTGGAGTGGCGAGCCCATTGTACTAATAGCCTACATATGATTCATTCATTACATCCCTGACCCGGTCAGTGACTAGAAAACATGTTGTAGGTTTTCATTTTCAATAATATTCAGTGCTAGAATTTTGATGACATGTCATCTTTTAATTGGTTCACAACAGCCATTGCTGTTCAGAAATCCTGATCATAGTTCCCGCATTTTAAAAATTCTAATTTATTATTTCAATTTTTGCCATTTTGTACTTTCAGACTCTTTTTAACATTACACGTCATTTTGTGTTCATTTTTTGGAATATATTAGGCTATTTTATACTTACTTCATGAATCATCTTCTTACATGTTTGAGAGTTTAGAAACATTTACGCGTGTGGCCTATCACAACTTTAAGTGAGGATGAACACGAAGAGTTGAGAATCTTCACAACGCTTTGTCAATCTAGGGTACTAAATAAACTTTGTTCACCACTTTCTTCTTGGAAATGTCCACATTCCAGTAGAGACGCCTCCAATTGAAGAAGTCTTCCTCGTGAACAACCGAGATCTTCTAAAGGCGGGGAATAAATATCTCTGCGAAATGTAAAGAATTTCGCCTTGCTATTTTGACATGGCAAAAGACCAAAATCTTATCGTCGCTTCACCGGTAAAACGTTGTAATCCACAAAGCTCTTCCTATCAATTATCCTCCTTAAGACTGGTCACGCCTCCCAGCCACGTATGGATATGCAGTCCATCAGAACAAATTTTGTTGTCCTCATTTTCCTATGGCCACGTGTAAAGGAAACTTAACCTTACTGTACCGTACTATAACAATGTATGTTTGCATTACGTATTTACGCACACCTAGTGAATAACGCATGTAAGGTTCATTTTCGTTTACTGGTCGGTATAGGAAAACGAACACAACGGACATTGTTCCGATGGACTGCGTATCCATATGTGGCTGGGAGGCGTGACCAGTCTTAAGGAAAACAATGGATAGGAATGGCTTTGTGGAATACAACGTTTCACCGGTGTAACCACGATACTATAATGTCTATAACGTAAATATAGGCTATACCAACCCGATTAGTAAATTGATTGTAAAATTTATGAATTTTTTTTTAAATTTTAGATTATTTTACTGGATTTTTGTCGTCATTTCAAAATTATTTTTTAATCATTTTAAATCATCAAAATCCTGACCCTAATAATAATAATAATAATAATAATAATAATAATAATAATAATAGTTTGGCCTTAGCTAGAGAGTGACAGAGCCCCAGGGTTTATTAACTGGGTAGCGTAGGTTGGCGACCACGGAGCCCTTAGCTGAGTCGTGGTATTGCTTCCACTAACTTTTTCAAGGCTCCTCAATGTCATCTACCTTATCCGACGTCCCATGCTCAACACTTGTTCTTTTCCGACTCCGACGGTATTAGGTTCTCGAGGCCTAGGGTGTCCTTCATTTTTCGCGCTGCATGGTTCTTCCCTTTCTTTTGACAATATCTTCATTTTTTCAAATGTCGTACCTCTTCCATTTTCCTTCTTATTAGTGTTAATAGAGAATGGTTGCCTAGATGGACTACCTCTTAAAACAATAATCACCACCACCACCACCACCACCACCACTATATACGGACAGACCTTCTGAAATGTTCACATCTAGACGGCCTTCCTATTAATGTCTGTATGTTGACCGTGCTGCTCTACAGTATGGTGAAGTAAACGGAATTTCAGTGGAGTTTAGTATGGCTGAGTTCATTTTAATTTTTTCAGATGACACACATAATGCACCACAACTCATCTTTACCATGCCAACAGCAATAAGGTGGGGGCGAAGATGTTTGACTTGTTTTCACAAATCTACGACCTTTGCTGGGATCGAACTCGTGAACATAAGACCATAAGTCTGGAACTAGCGCCACTGATAGATAAAATATTAGTATAAGCATTTCATGAAATTTCGTCCTTAGTGCTTACCCTTCCTTTTAATCAAGTCTCAATCCTTTGCGGCTTAGAAAGTCTAATTGTTTTCGTTCTTTATTCGAAACCTTCATTTTACGAGAAACAGGACTTCTTCATTGATAAACACCACACCGATCTTGTGTTCCCACCGGTTCGACTCTTAACCGGATAATCGCTGCCTAAAGTGAGTACAAGAAAGGTAATTTTATTATTTATTTGGTAGAAATTGGAAAGATGTTCGCCATTAATATTCTCAACAATGAACGGTATGTATAGAGTAAAGCTTGTATATTTACGTCACATGATATCGTTAGCTTCCCAGTTATAATTACGTATTGTATATTCCATTGCCACCGAAAACCTATTTATGTGAATGCAAAGCTAAACTTTTAGAGAGAAAAAAACTATAGAGGCTTGCAAACTGTTAAAACCATATAACTTACAACTATAACGCAAATGTACGTCTGAACAGGGAAACAGACAGGTGTTCATGCAAAAGTAATAACATGGTTTAAAAAGAACTTGAGCCACCTCTGTATTCAAGCATCGTAGTGTTGTCAGGGTAGGCAAGTATGCGGAATAAGCATCGACTTATTGTGACCGATACAACGACGGAGCTTACCTGTGTTCTGCTGCCGTCCTCTATCCTTCCGTGTGTCCTCGTACCTTTGTTCTTCAAGAGGCAATTATTCACGGTTCGCAGCTCTAATTGCCTGAATGTCTCGCCTTATCGAGGTGCGCCAGATTGAGACAAGTGATATCAATGTCACTGACACTACTGATAATAGTATAATAGGACTACAGCACGGGTTCACTTTCATATTCGCAGCTATGTACATCTGTTCCATACATCAATGAAATAGTAATGGTGATCATTTAACGTCCATTCATTAGCCATACATTTTGAGAGAGGCTGGAATGTCGTTATTTTGTCCTGCAGAAGTCGAGACCTACGTATTGGGATACTTCCAAATACTACCAAACTGAACTTAAGTTGAACCCCCGAGGCTGGGATCATAAAGGCAGTGATCTACCATCTATTCTCTCAGCCCTGCTGCGTAAAGAATATAAATACACTATTTTATACTGCGTTTTATATAAGCTTCTTAGGTACAATAACTATGATAGAATAAATATGAAGAAAAATGTGACATGCAGTAGAGAAAATAATTGCTCGCTAAGAAATGACAAAAACTACTAATGATGGTAGAAACTAAGTAAAATCAGTTTTCTATTGTAAGTAACTGAATTACTTAGCTCCATAATGCATATGACTTTTCCAGCAACATAATTTAAAGTTAGAAAGTATACCAAATCGATCATTTGAAGTTCACATTGAAAGGAAACATCTCGTCGTTGCCGGGACATAACCTCCTCTGTGAAATATTTTAGCTTAGAGCATTGGCCGGTGTGGTTCTGTCATCTAAGGTGCAATATTGTGTGAATATCATCAAGGCATTCTCGCTCTTCATAATGTATGTGCTGCGGGTCAGTATATCTCCAAAAATATTATTACATAGGATGTTTGGTCCCGGCAACGACGATCTGTTTACAGTAGGGTAAAATTTGAGTTTTAAGCCATTGAGCGTGGGCACGACTGTTATTTACTCAACCACTACAAAACAAAAAGTCCCTGTAAATATTCTTAGATATAGAATGTTTTAAATTTTGTTCAAGATTTCGAGTCGTTAAACTGTCCTTTGCATGTGTATTCAATTTCAATTTACCAAAATTATAATATCCAAAGGTCATTCTTATTCAAATTCATTTTTATAATTACTTCTGTGTGTTATGTTAAACTTGTAAAATTTATGGCATTAAAGTAAAGGAAGCAATAAACGAAAATTGTATGTTATTACGTTACACATTCAAAAATGTTCAACGGTCTAAAAATTAGTCATGAAAATAAATATATATTTCTGATATCAAGGGGCTAGAAAATGTTAAATATTCCACATTCAAATACTGCAAATAATCTCCTTAAAATGAGTCATCAACATCACTTTCTTGTCCTTGTTTAGCTTAGATTTCTTTTTACTTTATGTGCATTAACTTGGTTCTACTTGAATATGAACCTCCATGCCTCTAGCTTCACATCACACTCAACCATGAACTTTTCCTAAGTTTCAATGCATTCCTTGTTGCCTTCAATTGGGTCTCTTGAATATAAGAGTCGCTAGTTAATGTCTTATTCACTGGGAGTTGAAGGGGATGAGATAAAAGAGTGGAGACATACGTTACAAACTGCACTGATCTGCAGTGCCTTACCATTCAGACGTTACACGTGCTCTGAATTGCGAAAGGGTAACTTATAATCGAATTATTTTAAACTCGTACCCACAGTGGAGAGGATGGGAAATGAAAAATTCAATACACTCTGCAATTTAAAAAGTTATCGATGACCTAGTTCTAATAGGCCCTACCACGTATCTGACAAAGCTCTTCATATCCATTATTTTCCTTAAGCCTTCTCACGCCTCCCAGCCATGGATACGCAGTCCGTCAGCCCTCTCATATCCAAGTAAAACTCCCTGACTGTTCGTGAATCGAACACGGTGCCTCCGCGTAAACGGTAGGCACACTGCCCGTACACCGCGGGGCCGGCTAATAATAATAATAATAATAATAATAATAATAATAATAATAATAATAATAATAATAATAATAATAATAATAATAATAATAATAATGGCGTGTGGCCTCCGAAGAGCCCTGGTGCAAGTCTTTCGAGTTGACGCCGTATAGGCGACCTGTGCGTCTATGAGGATGGGATCCTACCTAGAATTAATTACAATGCTGTACACGGTACGTACACCCATCCCCCGAGTTATTGGAATTAACAAATGAATGTTAAAATCCCAGACCCGGCTGGGAATCGAACCCGGGACCCCTGAGCCAAAGGCCAACATGCTAAAAATTTAGGCATTGAGACGGAGATAATAATACTGATATAAATATCTGGTTTGTATATGACCCCACAAGATCTTTTATTGCTATAGTGGAAACCACTGAAGTGGAGAGATAATAAACCCGAATGCATTCAGTTTGGACATTACTTACTTGAAGGTTTAGATAAGCTGGAACAAAACGGAAGTTATGTTGAACATGGATGGCAGCTGTGGCTAGTGCTAATGTCCTTCTTGTAATCCGTTTGTTATTATAAACCTTAGTGGCTGTAATTATCAGGATCAAGTTTGGTGCAATATCTGTCGTTTACAGCTTAATTTGGTGCTCGCTCGCCGTGAATCTCGGACAGATATTGGCAAGCATTAAATAGAGCTGGCAGTCATTTAAACGCTCGTTCTAATAGGGATGTAGGCATAGAAAGTTCGCGCCAGATAGCGCTCGTGTACTACTGGGTAAGCGCAAGGTGATCGTCTTATCGATGGCCTAGAATGAAAACCTCGTATCTCACAAAGTTCTTCATATCCAATATTTCCCTCAAGACTGGTTACGCCTCCCAGCCACACATGAATATGCAGTCCATCAGAACAATGTTCGTTGTGTTCTTTATTCCTATGCTGACGTGTGGAGGAAAATGAACCTTACCGTGCCGTGCTATAGGAAAGTATGTCTGCGTGACGTATTTACTAACTCCTAGAGTATAATTTTCATAAGGTTCATTTTCCTTTACTCATCTGCATAGGAAAATAAACCCAACGAACATTGTTCTAATGAAATGCATATCCAAATGTGGCTGGGAGGCGTGACCAGTCTTAAGGGAAATATTTGATAGGAAGAACTTTTTGAGATACGAGGTATTCATTCTAGGCCATCGTTATGTTTCTCCCAATCAGCTGCGAGTAATGTAGGAATGCGACCGAGTTTTCTGAGCTAAAGCGGACTGTATCTTCTCTAATTTTACTCGAATACTATATTAATTGTATAGATATATCCCCTAGTATATTACGGACTATTTTCAGCGTGTAAGCGTTAAACAGCTGCAAAATGAGCTACGGACCAGAAACGCTAAAACCAGCGGGAGTAATGAAGAATTAATTAGAAAATTCTAACACGCTTTATTATCCAAATAATGAATAGGAGTCAGCATGCCTTTTCCTAAAGATTACAATTACTTGAGTGTTGTACATCGATAAATATATAAATGTACCTCCACAAGACTTAAATCATGAATAGATATTTAAACACGACTTGGTCCACTTTCATCCAGTAACTAACAGTGGTGGTGGTGGTGATTACTGTTTGAAGAGGAAGTACAACTAGGCAACTATCCTCTATATAACACTAATCATAGAGAAAAAATGGAAGAGATCCGACACTTCGAAAAATGAAGGTATCGGCCAAAGAAAGGCAAGGGCCACGAAGGACGTAAAAATGAAAGACTCCCTAGTCCTCGCAACCTAATAGCGTTGGGGTCGGAAAAGAACAATGCTGACCAAGGAAGGTCGGACAGGGTAGATAAAGTGAGGAGCCTGGCACCAGTAAGTGAAAGCAATGCCAGGACTCAGCTGAGGACCCCGTGGTCGCCAATCCACTCTCCAAAGTTCAGAGCCCCTGGGGCTCCTTTTAGTCGCCTCTTACGACAGGCAGAGGATACCGTGGATGTTATTTTACAGCCCCCAGCCACAGTTGGGCCTCCACCTAAGAGCTTGAGAATATGTATCAAATGAACCCCTAGTCTACACCTCAGTGCAGAATTAAAATCCTTGAACTGGCCATAATACGAACCTAGGGCCTTGGAAATAGAGACAGGTATGCTCCCCTTCACCATAGAGGTCGTCAATAATAATAATAATAATAATAATAATAATAATAATAATAATAATAATAATAATAATAATAATAATAATAAAGAGGTGTAGAATGTCTTATATTTTCCCACAATTTACGAGCATTACCATTTGTTTGTGGATACACTCATTTTTTTCAATTCATCGGAACTCCTTTATTTCCCCCGTGAACGGACTCAAAGGATGCATTAGCCCATATGTACCTCCTGCATGTCGTTAGATGCTACTAGCATGGGGCCAACCAAAGTATATGTCTGCACTCTCTCGTATTATAAGCCTTAAAACATGTTCATGATTCTATGCTTTTCCGTGTAGAGGAAAAAATGTATGAGTGTGAGTATTTTTTTTTTGAATTACGCAGTACCGACGCAGGTTTTACATGACGATGAAATTTCACGGGCCTAGGACTGGAAAAGTAAGCGACCAGGGCATTAATTAAGGTACATTTGCCTACTGTGTAAATGGGAAACCAGGGAGAACCATCTGCAGGGCTGTCAACAGTGAGGTTTGGACCCACTATCTCCTGAATGCAAACTCAGAGTTACGCGGCCCATACCACGCAACCAAGTCGATTGTTCCGCAGAATCTGACAAACGATTATTTCCAAGTATTATAGGGGAGGAATGGAAACAAGCATACCGTCGTTGAAGAAAAAATACCTCGTATGTCACATTTCTCTCCTTATACCTTACGTATTTTCTCTTATGCTAATGATTAAAGGAAAATAAACCTTACCGTAGAGGAGGAAAGTATGTTTGCGTGATGTATTTATGAACTCCTACAGTAGCCTATATTGTTTTCGAGGTTTTCCATTACAGCTCTGCATAGGAAAATAAATACAACGAACATCATCGATGACATATACAATTCAGTTGTTTAGGAAATTTGCTGAAAATATACATCTTGGTGGGAAAGAACGTGACCCGGTTGTATGCGCGTTTGAGGGTTGGTCATACTGATAAATTATGGGTAAAAAATAACTAGATATATCGCGCCATTGTCATTTTATCAGCTACTGAATTTAGCCAATCAGATCGCTTCGTGGGCGAATCCAAATGGGCTGTATGAGGTGGAGTTGCTAAATCTGAACGTAGCTTATGGCGGACTTGAGAGCACCAATAAGAGAAATAAGAGAAATGAACTACTCCAGGGGAGGGACTTGAACAAATACCTCCCTGTTGATAGGCTCGGCCCGTAGCAAGCACACTACGGTGGCAATGGTTGAAACCCACGATGTGTTAGTGTTTGATGCTCATTTCTCAGCATGGCTCTCAAGCCCGACCGAGCCACGTCCATATTTAGCAACAACGCCTCGTACAGCCAATTTGAATTTGCCAGCGAAGCGATCTGATTGGCTAATTTAATCATCTGATAAAGTGACAACGGCTCGAGACATAGGCGTACTTTTTTTTCTAATTACTCATCAGTATGACCCACGCTGTAACGCTCATATACTCGGTTCACGTTGTTTACGACCATCTCGTATATCGACGACTTACTTCTAAAACCTCGTATCTCCCAATGCACTTCCTATCCATTTCCTTCCTTAAGACTGGTCACGCCTCCCAGCCGCATATGGATGTACAGTCCATCAGAGCAATTTTTGTTACGTTCATTTTCCTATGGTTGTGTGTAAAAGAAAATGAATCTTAAATACGTTATAGTGTTGGAGTGCTTAAAATCGCCATGAAAACAACATCCCTACAATACGGTGTGGTAAGGTCCATTTTCCTGTACATGTCTGCACAGGAAAATGAACACTACGAAAAAGGTTCTGATGGATTGCATATAAATATGTGGCTGGTAGGCGTGACCAGTGTTAAGGAATAAAATGGGTAGGAAGAACATTGTAATGTACGAGGTTTTAGAAGTAAGCCGACGATATGCAATGCGTACTTTTTGTGCTGAAAAATTATAAAAATTTAAAAAATCACTAAAGTATTTTGAACTTGTGCATTTCCTTATGAAATGGTTGTTATTTCAAATAATACTTCAGTTTCAAAAAACAGTAAAAACGCAGTCAAATGTACCAAACATTTCTTAAAGTTTTTAAAAGATCAGTAGTCCGCTTGTTTTGGTAAAACAGCTTGGCAATCTATCTGCAAGTTAGGCTAGCACTCAGTTACTCGAACATTGCAAGCGTTCCCGAAAATGATTCGTCTTTGATCTCCATTCACGTCTGGAAGTCTATATCACATATGAGCCATGAGACGTCAGTAATCTCCAGACGTGAATAGAGACTTAAATAAAACAATGAATGAAGCAGTGGAAGCAATCTAAACGTCCTCGTTTTGTTCCTATCAAAGGGAGATCCAGTTCAAAATGGGCGATGTAGAGAGCGGGGCTCCAAATGACATCCACAAGATGAATCGAGCCTGCAGCTGGAGAGCACGTGACACACATAAGGAATCGGCCGATTGAGCTACAAGACGCCGCCAATGAAATGAAAGAATACATGTATTTTTAACGATTTAGTGACAGTGGAGTTCCGAGTAATTAAAGTTTGCATTCTCATTGGCAAATCTCCCGATACTTACGAAAACATACTTAGGGAAGAAATCTACAAACGT
Source organism: Anabrus simplex (assembly GCF_040414725.1). Taxonomy (NCBI): domain Eukaryota; kingdom Metazoa; phylum Arthropoda; class Insecta; order Orthoptera; family Tettigoniidae; genus Anabrus; species Anabrus simplex. The sequence continues at coordinate 1,678,472,750 of NC_090265.1, forward strand.
ATTAATGGAACAGTTCACTAAGCGAGTTGGTTATATTATTCAGGCGGCCTCTTAGTTTGCATTCGGGAGATTATGGATTTGAATCTTACAGTCGGCAGCCGTTAAGATTGAATTCCGTGTTTTCTTACTTTCACACCATGCAAATCGAGGACATTCATAGAAAATCAGCACGATTTGTTCTGGGTGATTACCGAAAAACGAAAGTGTTGCGAATTGTGGGCTAGAAAGATTTGGAAGTACGAATACGAACAGCTCGACTAAGCAGAATGCCTCGAACTGTAGCGGAGAGATGGCTTGGAACGACATTAGAACACGAATAAGTTTCACTGGAGCTTCGAAGGGCAGGAAATATCATAAAATATAATAAAAGTTGCAATTCAAAACGAAAAATGGGGCAAATACTTCATTTATAGGAAGAGGAATTAGTGATTGGAATAATTTAGCAACGGAGATGTTTGATAAATTTCCTAATTATTTTTTAAGTAATTTAAAAAACACTCAAGATAAACAACTGATGTGTAATCAGCCACTTGGGGACAGCCATAAATGCAGATACACTGATTGATTGATTGATTGATTGATTGATTGATTGATTGATTGATTGATTGATTGATTGATTGATTGATTGATTGATTGATTGATTGATTGATTGATTGATTGATTGATTGATTGATTGATTGATTGATTTCTCAGTTTCAATAAATGGGCAAACTTTATAATAATTTTGTGTCGCGCTTTGTAGCCTGATGAGCCCTTGTAAAACAGACCCCCGAAAATGGTGGGTGTAGTATGCCGTGCACAAGAAACCGTATTTTAGTGTGGCGCGAGACGGGATTGTATGTGGGTTTTCAGTTATAGGGATAACGAAAACTGCCAGTACCCGAACAAAAGGAATTTCATGAAAATTCCTCGACCTGACAAGGAATAGAACTTGTTGCCCCACGGTTCAAGGAAGAAGACACAGAACACTCAGCAACGGAGCTGAACGATGTATCAAAGAATACAGGAGAAATTTGTTTCCAGACTTGTTTGTCGTGGTCGAATTGAGTTAGCGTTTCACTGTAAACTTCGGGCGGCATTCTCAATGGCTCCGTTCTCTCAGCGTTCGATTTCCAGGGAGTCTAAGGATTTTAATCCTAGAGCATGGTTCACTCAGTTTCGTGACAGCAGCTGAGGAGCTACTAGATACAAGACGCAGGTGGCCCGGTGAGGAAAGCCAAGGAATAGACTGAGGAAGGCTTCATGCTGACCAAGTGGCTCTCCAATATTTTAAGATATTTTAAGTAGGAGACGTCTTGGTATCCAAGCCCCACAATGGGTGGTATTTTCCACGGGTTTCTTCTGTTAATTTGGCTAACAATAAAATCGCGACAAAATTCTTTGTCTGAGTGGTAATAACAATCAGCTGCCTCCGCGAATAAGTGGACGTATCGACTTTGATGCCATCATCAAACCCAGACGAGGTTGTCAGATTTTCGAATGCGTATTATTTCATTTTGTTCCAGTATAAATTTCGTTTAAAAAAGCATCCCATGTTAGTTATTACACACTAAGACCTCGTAATAGCCTAAAGAGGAGGTTTTCCCAAAGTGTATCATTTTTATTACTGACTTTTAAAAAAATTATGAGTTACGGCTTTCTTTCAAAAGGGAAAACATAATCACTACCAACTCTGGAGAAATATGGTCACTACCAGAATATTCATAGGTTTAGTTTTCTGAAAGTGTGCAATCGGTACAAAATAGGAGCTTCACTTACTATAACTTATATCCACGTAAAGCAAAAGTACTGGACTTTCTTTCTTTCGCAAGTCGGATATTGGAACTGAACTACTGCAGCCATGTGTCAAATGTATGCATTATATTTTGGATGTAGTCACTACGCTACTTGATGGAATATACTGACCGAAGACATTGAGGGACACCATTATTTTGTGCATTCCGCTTTTTCGTTTGAGAACACACCACATTTTCTTTTACCATTAAGGTCAACAACTCCTTGTGTTTTTCATTGTACCGTAAATAACTCACTTTCATCAATGCTAGAAATTTTTTGTTACCTGTTTAACTTTGCAATGACACATCGGAGGTTTTCGACGACGCAAGGAGAAGACAGAATTGGTAAGTTAGTGTCCGTGGTCTTAAATAAGGTACAGACCCAGCATTTGGCTGGTGTGAAAATCGTAAGCCACGGAAAACCATCTTCATCGATGCCAACGGTGGGATTCGAACTCACTATCTCCCGAATGCAAACTCACAGCTGCACGACCATAACGGCACGGCCAGCTCGCTCCTTGAGCCGGATATTCTGACGGGATGGAAGTTGTGTCTGTCGCATAGACTTTTCAGACAATCGAAGCGTGTATACACCCATTCCAATTTAGAAAATGGAAATTGCAACACCATGAAGGCATTAGTCGTTTGTGTTGAGTTTCAAGATGTGGAACGATGCCATGTAGGTATGTAAACGATCAATGCTTCAGACCCCTTGAAATGTTGCTACAGGTCTCCCCACGTGATTGGTCGTGGAGGAATCAACTCCAATATACGGTCTCTGGTGTAGCCTAGTTGACTTGCAGTCTGTGCAGTGAAGTGTTCCCAGTCAAACATGCCTCGACCACAGAGAAGAGCACGCTATCAACAACTGTCGCCATTTGATAGGGCTCGGATAATTGGGCTGTGTGAGGCTGGATTATCGCTAAGGACTGTCGCTGCACGCGTTGGCCGACAGGCATCTACGGTACAACGTGTATGGCAGCAGTGGTCAAATGAAGGTTAGACACTCGTAGACCTGGCACAGGCCCAGCGCGACGGACAATTGTGCGAGAGGATCGACGGATCATTCGGATGGCCCGGATGGAGCCCCATGCAACAGCAACACAAATTCGAGCAGCTGTGGCACCCCACGTCACACAACAAACAGATGGTAATCGCCTGAGTGCAGTTGGCTTACGAGTCCGTTTCCCAGCAGAAGGTGTTCCATTGACCCCACAACAGTGACGTGTAAGGCTGGCCTGCTGTCGAGAAAGGTCGATGTGGGTCGACGAATGGCATAGGTTCGTCTTTAGTGATGAATCACGCTTCTGTCCTGCCCGTAGTGATCGCCGGAATCGTGTGCGCCGACGTACCCGGGGAGAAGGGCCGCCCAGATCTTATTGTCGAGGAGCACACAGGGCCAACACCAAACATTACGGTCTGGGGAGCTATTGGCTTTAATGTGAAATCACAATTAGTGCTTGTTGAGGGCACTATGACTGCTCGACAGTACGTTGATAGGGTACTCAATCCAGTGGTTGTCCCTATGATGGCGAACATTGCTAATGGGATGTTTCAGTAGGACAATGCCCGGGTTCACACTGCACGCATCTCCAGAGAAGTTCCCTACGACATCACAAACTTAGAGTGGCCCGCCAGATCTCCAGACCTCAGTCCTGTTGAGCATGTGTGGGACATGATGGGTTGACAACTGACCAATCGTCCTCAGCCACCCACAACTCTGGAACCGTGCAGTGCAGCAAGCATCGGCCAAAATTCCTCAGGAAGCGATCCAGGGCCTTATTGACTCCATGCCTCGACGAATTTATCAATGTATTGCAGCTCGTGGTGGCCACATCCTGTATTGATTGTTGTCCAAACTTGCAGTCAGAGGGACCTGAAAGTGTAATCATCGAATCACAACCGAACACTCGTCCTGCATGTTCAATTGCAGCAATGTAGCACCACTCCTTCTGGGTGTTTCAATTTCCATTTTCTTCAGTGTATCTCGCTCTTACCATGGACGTCACATCGGACCTGCTTGCTTTATACATTACGGCGTCCTATTAATGAAATGATGTGAGAGTTAGTTTTCATCTGTCAGGAAAACAGGGAAACATCGAGTTCATCATTGCCAAGGGGCCAAACCAGAGTTTACTCGTATCTACAGCTGCATGAGAATTAGGACTTTCAATACATACACAGAACGATTATTTTCCACTTATATGTCGAATACTTTTATCCTCGCTAAATGATGAGACGTTACAATGAAGCGATGTAAAACAGACTTTCCTCCGTCGATTCGTGACAAATACTTCCATAGCTTTGACTAGGCACCAATTGCATTGTATATAGGTTTCCTTTATGCTAGATTGAATCACCTGTTAATGATATAACGTTTATGAAAGCATGATTTAGATTCAGGTACAAACTACGAAATTCTCCCCCTGTCAATGAGTATAATTCAAACCTCTTTGTACTGCCTGTTCACTACAGTAAACGCACCTGCCTACATGCAATCTAGTGGAATTTATTGTGATAGTAAAAAATATACTGTTGGTCCACGAAACATAAACATTCCCAGTTTCACAGACCCGGTATTTGGAATGTGTGCTCCACTGAACGTGACACAGAGAAATCATTAGGAATGTAAATTTACTGCCCACAGTAAACTTCTCTCCAATCTTTACCCTTCCACAAGTTCCTCTGTAATTCCAATTTACTTTCTGGCGCTCATAATAACGTTTACTTCTCAGCACTCTTCTACAATTCTTGGAGATAGAAACGCGTAGTCTGTATCAGTGATCGGTTGGTTAAAGTGGACGTGACGAGAAGGACGAAGGTTCATAGAAGCGAAGTATATGAACTTGAACTCATGACCTTATAGATTTGTGTACAATGTAAGTCGATACGTTGCGGAGTTCAGTACATCATAACGTACGTCAAGTCAATCATTTGAATTATAACGTGTCTGATGAGTGATTACCGGTGGCAGTGGAAACAACTAGGCTACTTGCCATAAACAGAATGAATCAATCAGTCTACTCAGTTATAGTTATGTCTTCACCGAACGCTAGTAAATTTCCTAGTAAAAATGCTGCCATTGTTCACGTTCAGTGAATGGCTGTCAAAAATTAGTTTTCATTTTTGCTGTCCTTTATCACTTCTCTGTTGTTTAACCTTTGAAGTGCCGAGTGTTTTCTCGAAATGCCAGGCCATTTGCCTACACATTGCACATTTACTTTTTAAACAAATTTAATCCCGCTTAGATAGAGGAAAGTTAGACAGACATCACACCGTATTTCTCAGAAAAAATTATTTAATATAATTATATATATATATATATATATATATATATATAAAAGTATTATATAAAATTGACAGACTTGTCTGGTAATTATTAGGCGATCAACGTTTTAAAAAACTAAATAAGTTCGTGTTTTTCATAGCTTCAACTTCACCATTAATATAAAACACTAATTTTTAAAAATGATTTAATACAAAACACGTAAAAATTCTTCTAGTTTTTACAAATATTAAGTTCTCAAAGATAAACACTGGAAAAAAGAATGAAAAGTTCCGAACGGCACACAGTTCCGTCAGCCGCCGAGCACTCATAGAGTTTTCTTTTCCTGCCAGGCCTCATAAGTCATAGTCATTTGCGGCTAGTGAATGTGTGATGAAAGACATTCAATGTCTTATTTGCTACAATAGCGTAAGTGGAAGATAAATTATCTTATATGTGATTAAGCGAATGCTTGTATTATGCGTTGCGCATGCGACGTTGGCATTGTAGTGACAATATATTACGCCGCAAGTCCGACGTTTGGCAGTTCTAAGGTTGATGAAACTGCCGTCGTTTATATACAGTGGAAGTGCTATCAAAGTGATCCGCTCGCAGGGTAAAAAAATCAAGTATCAAGTTTTAAATTCTATTGAGGAGGATCGTCCACAAAACTGTAAAATTATCTGATAAGGGTGTAGGTAGAAGTGAAGAAAGAGCGCGTAGTGTACCGTACGCCCAGGTAAGAACCCTCTAGGATGATTCCTCCATTTCGTGATTAAACATCCGAATAACTCAGGTGGGGTAGAGATGTGGGTAAGTTGTCGTGGGTAAGTCTAAAAGTCGAAGTTTATAACTTACCTCTAAATATTATGACAGGAATAATGGATGTTTATCTCGAATGAGAAACACTGATTATGGGGTAAGATAAGTTTATTACATAAAGTAACCCGAATCATACTACAACCATAAATAAAAATCAAATCAGCAAAACGTCTTGAAACTGGCATTGAAATGAAATTTAAATCAGCAAATTTGAATGTGGAAAACAAACATTAAGAACGCAAAACAAATAAAATAAAAATTGAAAATTCCAATACAAACTTTAAGATTAATCAGTTTTGAAATGACTCCACATTATATTCCAACGTTCCTGTTAACATGGAGTAACACCATTGTAAGAATCACAATTATGCGGATTGATATTCGGGAAAATTACCACGATAAGTGCATTTAAACGTGATTTTAAATTTAACGAAGTGTGACATGACGATATGAACTACGGAAAATACTAGTGGCATTTCCCTACGCTATATTTACAATAATCGAACAAGGTAAAATAACCAAAGTATTTACATTGGATCAAGTGGGAGGAAAACTTACACACTAGACTGACTGGACGTGAAATGCGCTGCACCAAAAATCTAGTAAGAACTAGATTAACCATAACCATCAACTCAGCACTCGGGCTGCTCCACATTAATCAACAAGACAACAAACCAAAATCACCATGAAATCACATAAATACACAATCCTGTAAGTGAAAACAAACAATATAATTCAATTAACACATGGAAAGCAACGGGCAACCATCGCGTTCATATTGCTGCATATTTCCTGCTTGGCAGTGAGCTGAAAAGAATGTTAAAACTAGAGACTACTCTTGGAAATTGGTCACTGTTTTGACAAGATTATATCACGCAAATTGCTCCTCACTTCATAACTACAGTACAACCTTGGCTGATAAACTGACCTGCATAGCGAGCTAATATATCAACAACTGCAGGGAGATTCACATACAAAATGTACATATTGCCAGTATGCTACTATATCTCAACAGACACGTAATATTCACCGGCTTGACTGGCCTGACATTTACTTCACTGCAATTCTAATTCTCAATAATATTCCAGATTACAATCACAAGCCTACTCACGCTTCACATGATTCTCATAATATTTACAGGCATGCACTCTGCCCGCACCAATGACTTCATTGATATCTTTCAGCATGCACTAAATACTCATGTATATCCTGTTATCTCATCAACCTTTCCCCTTACTAATCAGGGTTCGATTCCCTTTCTAAGCATTGTTCAAAACAGTTTCCAACCCACATTAAAAGAACCTATTGAAATCAACGGTGCACGTACAACTCCACACGTCACACAGCACCTGTAATGCATGCAGCAAGCATCCTATCTGTCACTAATCTCTCTAAATATAAAAAAGAATAGTCTCGACGCTGCGAGTGTGTAACTCGGGATGTTGATAATTTTGGCAATATAATCCTTCTATCCCTATCAAACAAAAGCACAGGAATAACCTTAAGCTAGATAACATGCATAATTCGCACCAATAAAATCAAAGTAAATCCTAATATTTCCCTTAATATCCCATCTAGCTAATTATAAAGTAAAAGGAATAAAGAGAACACATGCAAACCCAACCTGTCCATATTTTACAACATCACAAATATAAAATAAACACATGCAGTCAGAAAAAATTATACTAAAGAAAGTCCCTAATCTAAGCCGCACTAGTATTAATCGTAATTCACAAAACATGCCATTTAAAGATAATACATGCGTCTTATCTTGGCAACTCCCAAGTGAACTGTAGCAGTTCACATCCCCACTCTTATGAGGATCTACTCCATGGATATTGGTGTTTCAATACGTGGATCCAATCTTCTTTCTTCTATAGGCGATGCCATTTTCTTGAAGTTAGTTCCGGTATAACAGCAACACACAAGATTCTGGTCAGTATTTCTTCACTGCTCTCCATGCACGTTGCACAAAACATCCCTCTATCAGCTGTAATTAAAGGCCAACGTGAATAAAATGACACCAACCACACGTTCACAATATACAGTAAATAATATGGGTTTAAACACAGTCACTAGGAGCGGCTCGCGGATCGATACAAATAGTCTCTCGCGAAACGCGACCGGCCCAAAAATAATCCATGGATGTGCGTCTCTCACTCGATTAGCAGTCTGCGGCTGATATCACCGTATGTTCCTTTAATACAAGAACTTACGTCATAGCGCTTTTGGCGAATTATAACTACACCCACTTTACGTAACACTGTTCACAAGAAAGACATTCACTATCTTGGGTCGTTAAGACATTGCAACGTTAGACTCCTGCCCACGTGGCAGCATTTACCCGTCCCACGCACACTGTAGTATGACACTGATACTTCCTGACAACACACGGGTAAAGGAGGAGTACGGAGCGATGCTCACTTCATGGCAACACACCCACAAAGCAGAACGCTCCCAACAGGTGGGGTGCTTAAATAACTAAGCAGACGCCGTTATGGCTAGGCTGGATATTCAAATACTCAGCCAATCAGAGCTCTTGTTACACACAGTATTCCTGTAATTTACTAAAATTAATATCAGATGCACTCATGATAACCAGACTACTACTCAGACAATTGATATAATTTATTCCTTAATATTTCTCGCTCTCAGGCCTGTGGAACCCTCAAATAATAGAACTGACCTCTCTTTCTCGCTGAATACATTACACATTTAACAATGTTAGTCATCCTGAAATTTTAATTCTACCCGGTCCAGAATTCATAGTAACCACACCCTCGCTTTCTGATTGGCTGAACACACCTCGTGGCCTAATGATTTCTACACGTGCTGGGTTGCACTGACTCTTGGTAAAACTGAACGTTTCCCACAGTCGCAGGCAAGCTTCGCAAAGTATCCAGCGACATTCTGCCTCCTGGACTTCCGGTCTCAACTGTACTGCTCTTCTAATGCCTGACTACAGTCCACGTTTATAATATTGTTTAATATCCCAAAAATATGATTTAGTATCTCAAATGGGCCGTCAGGGTACGGCGAAGTAGTGTGAAATAGTGGATAGGAATGGAAGTCAGATACCAACTATAAGCAATTGTAGACCACACACGAAGGAAAGCGAACTCAGTGATTTTAACAAAATACTTTTACGTACAATTTTCATTGAGTATCATGAAGCACGGGAAAGAATTAATATTAATATTAATGAATCTAGAGCTGAAAAGGATTGGTTTGAGAAACAGTGATGAAACTGACGAGAAAACTAGCGTTATTCGTGATGCAACCACTGATTCTGACAACTGTTCGACAGAAACGGCTGATTACTGAACCGGCTCAGTGGATGAAAATTTTGAAGCGGGATGTTCTGCTTCAAATGCTGAACTTAGGGATTACGTCAGCTTTTCCCTGCATGAAGTTGGATTTTTAAATATTGCTATATTATAATCAGTAGCATAATTGCATGCAGTATGTACTTCACATCTCTAGCCAGTCTCTAATCGTGCACTGAAATAAGTGTATGCACTGCGATATACTTGTAAGGAAACGTCAGAGTCTTTATTCCATCACTCAACACCGATTTTCCTTGTAGGGCTGTCGCCAAGGCATCAGATTCATTGACAATTGTTTATCTATAATTTTCTTAAATGAAAGGTGGAAATCTATCGAACAACTCCCTCGATAAATGATTTCAGTACCTATAAAGGCGATGAAATGCCAAACAGGAAAAATCTCTGTGAGCAGTAAGGCAGTCATCCCACCGACGCGTCACACTGAAGATCCCCGCATGTTAAAACATCAGTGTCTTGCTGCGTGAAAATGACCGTAACCGCCTGCTGCACATCCTCGTCTGACGGGAAGCGTCGAACTTTCAAGGAATATTTGTTCCAGGTTACCTAAGCTGATGTCGAGATCCATTGCTAACGCACGAATGGCTATGCACCGGTCCACCCTAATCGCCTCATCTACCGCCTGCTTGTTGTTGTCCGTAATTGACCGGCGTCTTCTGTCGAAACGTGATCCGCACGGAACGTGGTGCACCATTCCACAATGGCGGTTTTCGACAGACGAAGTCTTCATTCTCCGATGGTGTCTACCGGTGTTTGTCCTTCGGCAGCCAGGAACAGAATAACAGCACGTTGGTTCTATTTGGACGCATTTGGTAATAACGTCACCTTAGTTCACGTGGCCGCATTTAATGCATGCACATCGGCACGACTTGACTCTCTCACTAATCCCTTTGCCTACATGTCCGTTCTTATATACCCACATCGGAGTAACGCTACGTTGCATATCCACTGCAGCAATGCCCTCAAAGGGAAACTTTTTGATCATGCCTTGTAATTCCTCTTAGTGTAAACGAATATTTTCCCCAATTTGTATTCTTGATTTACAAATCTATCTTCATATTATGATCCCTCCTACCTTTCGTAACTCCATTCCTGCCCTCAAAGGGAAACTTTTTGATCATGCCTTGTAATTCCTCTTAGTGTAAACGAATATTTTCCCCAATTTGTATTCTTGATTTACAAATCTGTCTTCATATTATGATCCCTCCTACCTTTCGTAACTCCATTCCAACTTACTCGTCTACTAATGTCTTTCCACGCCATCTCTCCCACTGACAGCTTGGAATACATCACTTAGTCGCGCAGTTCATCTCCTTTGCCACATTTTCCTAACACTGCTCTTTTGTCAGAAATCACACAGAACAAATCGTGCTTCTTTCCTTTCGATCTTTTCAAATTCTCGAATCAGTTAATCCTCGTGAGAGTCCCATACACCAGAACTAGACTATAATTAGGGTCGTACCAGAGAATTATATAAACTCTCATTTACATTCTTACGACAACCCATAAATACCCTCATAACCTATGAAGGGATCTGTAACTTTTATTTACAAACTAGCGATAATGACTGATCGGACTGTTTTAAAGCTAAAATATGCGCAAAATTTGTATTCAAAACGATCATTTAGAGAAGTTATAAAAATATTAATCTACCATTATTTGTAAAAAGAATTATCACCACTCTGTTTAATTTCGTGATACACACATAGATACACACATATTGCAGATATCCAGTATCCCGCGACCATATAGATCACACCCTGTTCTACAAATTTAGCTCAATTCGCTACGGTCCTTTGATATCCTTGTAAACGACCGGCAGTCGAACACTGGCCTCCAAGATTTTAATATCAGGGCACTGACCACTCAGCTATGGAGTCGAACTTTACGACTGCTGACTACAGAGAATTTATTGAAGAATTAGTGCGCCCTGGTTGTGAAATAGTAAACGTCGGCAGTCAGCTTCTACGATTATTGCATGACGGAGCTTATTAAGATACGTACGGAATGTTGGCCAACTAGGGCAGATGAAGAACTCCTTCAGTGATTTGTATCTAATCCCAAGGAATGAATCTGGAGCAGTAATGAGTTAAGGCGGGATGTTCTTATTTTTAATCTCCCTTGTTTCATTTCGTAATATTATTACCCTGGAAGGAAGAAGTTTAATTAAATTCCGGATAGCGTTCGATAAGATACAAGGGTATGTATCTATAAAACACGCTCCGAGTGATTTAAAGTAGAAGGAATAAGTTATGATTTTATATAATTGTGGCCTCTTAAAGGAGCTATTGTATTTCAAAGCTCAGAGTGTCCATGTACTTCTGTTCATTTGACTGTCGTTATAATTCGGTGAGTCACTAGTATCTTAAGACTGATATCCTTGACCATAAGGGTTCACTAAGTGGTGTCATAGTGTGGACTGGCTAAAACACAGCTACCCAAATATAGATCTGGCGTCAAATTAGCAGACCAGTAACTCTCCCAAAATGTTTGCCTAAATCATCCCGACAACTTATCAGTTTGTGTACATTGAAGGGCTGGTCACTGAGTGAATGAATTTACATAATACGTCGAGTTTTCCTTTTATTACGTTTTAGTAAGTGTCCTCAAGATATTGTTTAGAAGGAGTAGACGCCGAACAGTTCCCACACGATTTGAAACTCTGTTGAAACACAATATTATCGAAGCAGAGCTGTGGTGATTCTTATATGAAGAGGAAATACAACTGGGTAAACATCCTTTCTTTTCACCAATTAAAGGGAGAATGGAAATAGTGGCGTACCAACAATCGACCACTACGACAGCGAAATAATGACGGTCCCACACCGCAAGCACACAGTGCCAATTATCAGTACAACCGCAAGAAAGTTAAGAGACCATCCCAGTGCAAAATCACACCAACTACGTAGGGAAAGTCCAGAAACACAATATGTCTAGGAAGCGATGGGAGATCTGGGCAGGTACCAAGAGCATAAATGACCGCAACAGAGGAGTGGATCCTAGACAACAAGAATGGGGAAAATTTAAACGGAATTGAAACGAAGCTTAAAGAACATGTTCAGATGCCCATTATTATTATTATTATTATTATTATTATTATTATTATTATTATTATTATTTTCTTTTAATAATAGCACCACAAAGTGATCCCGCTTTTCGAAAAATGAACGTAAAGGAAGATGATAGGGAAAGACGTTGAAAAAGCCTAGTACCGTCGAAGTCAGAAGAGAATGAGAGTTGACCAAGGGAAGGTTCATTAGGAAAAACGAAAGTTAGGAGCCTGGTAAAAGTAAGTGTAAACAATGTCCGACTCTGCTGGTGACCCGTGATCACCAAGTCATGCTCTACTCTCGACAGCTTCTGAAGTTGCATATTTATGTGTATTATACGGCAGGAAGGAAATACCGTGGACACATTCCACCACCCGTAAGCTCACGGGGTAATTGAGGCAGGGGTTGAGAAGATACCGTAATGTCAAAATCTAATGTTGATTGTTCGATAAGATTCCTTCACACAGACACACATTTACAATATGAAAAACTAACTGGGAACATAATTATGTCCTGCATAATGGCACTTTAGGGTATCATTACTTTATGGATAATTTAAGAAACGCTGCATGAATATTTTTTGTGAAAATCTAGTTGCCATTGGGCTATTGTATTATAAGTGAAAAACAGAGGGGAACATCGAGAAATGTCACATTTCCACAGCAGGTTTTGCTCTCATTCGCTTTCTTATCTGATGGTATGTAGACAGTTTTATTTTATTTCAATAGATACGGTTATGACCTGGAGGTCTATCTGGATTTAGCGTCATCAAATTCCGAACCCCACTGTAACCATGACAATCAGTGTTCATACTAGATCAGTAACATAATCTTCTCACTGTGCGCTTTTTTCCTTTAACAAAGAGCTTGGGTAAATCTGGTGAAAAGTGAACGCCGTTCTACTCCTCAAATCATTGAACTGGTAGGAAAACGAACACAGGGCCTTTGAATAAGAGACATGGACGCTATCTCTACACCATAAAGCTAATTATTATTATTACTAATAATAATATATTAGTGAGGTCTAGATTACCCTTCATTTTCTCACAATTCATAAGCCTTGCCGCTCTTGTGTGGATACACTCATTTATCTTTTGATTCGTCTGAACTCTTTATCTCCCCTACGGGTACAGTCAAAGGATGCATTATATGTACTCCCTGCGATTCGTAAGAAGCTAATAAGAGAGTAACAACCAAATAATCAGTTCTCACTCTCTCATCTTCTAGGGCCGATGGCCTTCATTGTTAGGCCCCTTAAAACAACAAGCATCATCTCATCTTCTAAGCCCAAAAGAATATCCAAGATTCTATACTTTTCACTGTAGCAGAGAAGATTTACGAGTACTATGTTCCTTTGTTATTGTTTTCTCTTTTAAATTTTTTATTAGAACTTACTTCTTAGAACACGTAAGGTTTCTCAGAACACCAATCCTGTAAAAAGTCAAAAGTAATGTCCTTGCAGGCCACGAAGCCTTTTGAGTTGTTGAAGGTGAAGTCTTGCACTATCCGTAACTTGCCGAGAAAAAAATGGTTAAGTCTACGCCCTGCCGCCTTTGCCCCCAGAAATTAAGCCGGTTGTTATAGGCTGAGTGAACAACACAGGGCCATGTTCACCTCCGAAATGGGAAATATCGTTTCTTAATTTTTCGACTGCCTGGGCCGGACAGCCCCTAATTCGCAAAGGCAACCTAAAATTACTCTCACTGAGATCACCAAGGAATACAACAAAGTATAGCTCTGTTAAAGTGCAAGGTACGTAGATCATGCATGTACTTTAAGAGATCACCGGGAACAACATTGCTCTCAGACTTGTAGTAATATTTTCTTCTTTTATGCAGAAGTAATACTTGCCATAAATCTACGGCAAACTAGACAGTAATGGCTAAAGGAAGTTGATAATCGATATCTCTGTTACCAAGGCAACGGAAGAAATACGCATGGAAGCTTCATAGCAAGGGTGCTGCCATTTGAATAGATTACTGCCTTTAGAACAAGTAGTCAGTTTAGGTCAACAAGTATGAGCATGATAAATATCATGAATTAAATCGTAACATATCGTCGTTGCCGGGATAAAACCTTCTATGTGATAATACTTTGGAGGTATGCTGACCCGCAGCACATACATTATGAATAGCGAGAATGCCTGGACAATATTCACACAATATTGTACTTTAGATGACAGAACCCTACCGGCCAAAGTTCTAAGCTAAAATATTTCACATAGGAGGTTTTGTCGCGGGAGCGACGATATGTTGAGGTCTCTTACTTGAGCTTATTGCTTCCCTCATTCCTTTACGAGTGTTATTTCACAAGTCATGGCAACTTTGTTATATCTGCACTATAAAACTGAAAGGATGCTTGTCTCTCTGCATTCAGAAATAGCATCACACCTACATTACCTTGAGTAATGTCATGACATTCTGCAAAGATATTCTCAGAAGGAGCTGTGACTGTTTACTTCAGAACTACAGTAGTGTCCGGCTCCATGGCTAAATGGTTAGCGTGCTGACCTTTGGTCACCGGGGTCCCGGGTTCGATGCCCGTTAGGTTCGAGAACTTTAACCACCATTGGTGAATTTCGCTGGCACGAAGGCTGGGTGTATGTGTTGTGTTCATCATCATTTCCCCCACAATCACGACGTGCATGTTGCCTACAGGTGTCAAATCAAAAAAGACCTGAACCTGGTGAGCCGAACATGTCCTCGGACACTCCCGGCACTAAAAGCTGTACGACATTTCTTTATTTCTTTCAGAAATAGTGGACCGTGTTGCTTTCGCAGAATTCGTTATTAATAGATCAGATAACTCGTCCTGCATAATCCTATTGTTTCGCCTGCACTTTTCAATAGTTTGATGGACATAATAATGTTATTTGATTTACGTCATACTAACTGCTTTTACGGTTTTCGGGGAGTTCTGTGAACATTTGATACCGGCACATAATAAATGGCTCATTCGCAATGTAGTTTATAACACTGCTTTCCATGGAATATTCATTGTGCTTCGACAGTTCGGTCATATCTGGATCTTAATATTTTCAAATGGCCTTGCCCGAGATAGTGAAACATACGATTGGTGGTGACTGAATACTGGTTCGGTTAAGTAGATACCCACTTTGTCAAGAGTTCGCCAGTAGTCATACAGACGGCTAGTCGACTTAATAACTCCCCGTCTGTGCGGACTTCGACTGTAAGTTACTAAGAATGTGCTGCCATCTGCTGAGTATATTTAGAAGCTGGGGAAGGTCAAGGAATCAAATAGTATCTAGCAGAAAATAGTATTCTTTCCTGTTCAGAGGAAATGGATACTCTCTGGTTTGACAGGTACCAATCACACATAGCTACATGCAATCACATTACTGAGGATGAAAATCACATACCATATACTGTATCAGACTATTAACGAAAGTGTTAATCGGTAAGCAACCCGCTAAGTACAAAATGTATTGCGGATAGGATAATCGTCCGCCTGCAATTATCAGAATGGTTATTTAGTGGTTTCATTTAGGATTACTCAACGTTGACTGAACTTAGCTCTATCAAACTCCTTACATTCTCAGTTATTTTCTGGCCGGGGTAGGTGAACGTGAAATAGCTCCCTGTATTAGGTTTTGTGAGTTCTAGGTGGCAGTTTGTTAAATTCGTCTGTATGTTCTTTGATCGAAAAATATTTTGCACTTTGAGTTTAAATGTGTATAGCTGCAAAATACACAGAAAAAGATACATTTGATTATTTCAATAAATATTTTTCCCTAGTTGTGTATTTCAATACTTGGAAGTTTTACTACCGTCGCCTAAGAAGCAATACCTCGTATCTCACAATGCTCTTCCTGGCCATTATGTTCCTTAAGACAGGTCACGCCTCCCAGCCACTTGTGAATATTCGATCCACCAGAATAATTTTGGTTGCGTTCATTTCCTTATGGTTACGTGTAAAGGAAAATGAACCTTAGCATACAGTACTGTAGCGATGTATGTTCGCATGACGTATTTACGCACTCCTACATTATAATGTATTTAAGGTTCATTTTCCTTTACACATCAGCACAGGAAAATGAACACAACGAAAATTCTTCATATCCATGTGTGTCTGGGAGGCGTGAACAGGCTTAAGGAGAATAATAGGTAGGAAGAACATTATCAGAGAAGCGGCATTGTTCGCGCAGTGAATGTTAATGAAATAACTCACATTACGCAAACACTCCGATATCAACTCGCATCCTTCAATTTAAAATGTATTTTATTGCCATCCAATTTACGTCTTACAGGGAAAGATGCCTTCCCATATGTAGAATCACAACGAATCGCCACATTTTAAAGCTTTTCAGCTTCACCGTAACATAAGTAAAGTGGACAATGTGAATTTCGCTTCCATATCACTGCAAACTGCAAAAGGGGTCATAAAATGTTAATACTCTCAAATATTTCATAATTGTGGCTGAGCGCTCGATCCTACACTTTTAATATGCAGGATTTCACGTCACTTGTTTGATAAATCAGGCTGTTCAATTTCCGACGTAAAATGAACCAAAGAACCACACGAAGTTCAGGAAAATATGGTTCGGGTGACCTGTTGAAGCTCAGGCTGTCTTTTGGAGCCTACAACTTCTTGCTTCTCTCTCGCCTCGAGAAGGAAAGTTTCTCTAGATATCCCGTCTACGGAATCTGAATAAATTTATAAGTACACAACAAAATAGACCCGCATGAAAATTTTGAAAGATAAAAGAGGGAAGAAAAAAGTTACGGGGTCATGTACTGATTAACTGCTACTGTAGGCAATATTATTGTTAGATCATTATTAAATTTTAAAATTAAAACAAAACACTTCAGTGCAATCCTTCTTCACATTTGGACGCCAGGACTTATTTTGATTGGGCACATCCATGGGTCCCTACCTTCACATCTCAGTCCAAACCCTATCCCCTTCTCGTTAAAATATTATTATCTGGTCTAAACAGTGTTCCAACACGTTAATCCTGCCTGTTGTTCTGTACAGGATCTATAGTGGCCATGAATAGTAACTATCCTCTGTTATCCTGATGTTCTTTGGAGTGGTAAAGGACGGTGCGTAGTGGATAACGTTCAAACGTGTTTGTACGAAAGAATTAAGGTAAAACCCAGCAATATAACTCAACCAGTTGAATTACAGCCACGGATTCATCTATTAGAGTAAAATGGAACTTCGAGATTGTTACGCAAGCATGCTAAATGGAGTCGATACAAGTACCTGCGTGCAGTACCTGAACGCATATTATTATTCGCGTAAGATGAATGGAGGAAAGACTACCGAAATAACTGAGCTTGGTCATGGAGGGTAAGGGAAGCAGAGGAAGACCAAAGTGACTTTGGTTAGACTCAGTTAGACTCTCAGTATGAGAGATATGGACCTAAACGAGGCAACAGAACTAGTTGCAGATATTAGATCGTGGGCTAAGTTGAAGGTAAAGGCTTCGACTATCCGTATCCTAAGCGCTAAGTGGGATAGTGCGGTCAACTCTATGCGCGGCAGCTTTTGCTCTGAAGAATTAACCTCGTGCTCAATTTTGGTGCAGGGTGAGTGAACAGCAGGTCCATGTGCCGATCTAGTAGTAGGAATCTCATTTCTTAAATTTTTCGGGTTCCTGGTGGGGAAACGATCCCACGCACCTCTGGGTGAATCTTTGCTAGGCAACATTGATTGTCGAAGATATTAGTTAATTCACAGAGAATTTCAGGCTGAACGGTGAAAGATATAACAGTCTGTAATGAATACGCAATAAAGTATTATTATTATTATTATTATTAGTAGTAGTAGTAGTAGTAGTATTATTATTATTATTATTATTATGAACCTAACACTAAGGAAATGTTTCGCCGAATGTTTTGCCTGAAGATCAGCTGTATATGGGTCTAAAACGTGGGACTATCCTAAAGAAAGAAAGAATGAAAGAAAGAGAGAAAGGAACTATCTAGTAGGCGATTAAAGTGGAGTGATAGGGTGAGCAACATTGAAGTACAGGGAAGAGTGAAGGAAGGACGAACCTTTCTTAAGACAATAATGAAAAGGAAAGCAAATTAGATTGGACACATTCTTCGGAACGTTGGTCTACAAAAAGCAGAATCATAAGTGATGATGGTAACTATTATTATTATTATTATTATTATTATTATTATTATTATTATTATTATTATTATTATTATTATTATTATTATTATTATTCACAGCAATTTAAAGAGTTCTTATATGCAAAGGACACATAGCATTACATATTATTTTCTGTTTACTCTGTTTAAAACAGCACTAATGCATTAGTGTATAGAGTATATTTGTAGCGGGCCACAGGCTAACATCTTTCTTGTTCTGGAAGTCGGAAGTTTGTTGAAGCAGAGATGTTTTTACAAGAGAAGCACATTAGCTGTGGTGTGATATGTCGTGTGGCTGTTTGTGTAAGGTCCGCCTCTAGGGAGCTTTCTCAACCGGAGTAAAAGCACTTTCCACGAAGTTCAGCGTATGACTTGCGGTTTGAATTGCCCTCATACTCGTCTTGGATGACCGAGATAACTCTTGCTGTTATTGTGAAGATCTATTTCATCCATGTATAAGACTCTCAGGGTTACAATTAATTAGGATGGGAGATGAATTCCATTACAACCTTCTGGGACGCAAAGGGTAACTGAACTATCAGGAATGGTGGCGGTGAACAGGAGATATGGAGAGAAACTCGCGTCAGGTCAATTTTCTTATTGCTCGACTCAATTATAAATCATGAAGATGCCCAACCCATCTCACTCATCAATGATCTGCATTTAGAGCTGTCGCACAGTTTTCGGGTTCCCCATCAGTTGCTTACCTGGCCTTTTCTTAAATGTTTTCAAAGAAGTTGAAAATTTATCGAACATACCCTTTGATAAATTAATCAAGCTCCTTATTCCTCGTCCTACAAATGAAAATTTAATCCTATTTGTCCTCTTGAATTCCAACTGTATCTCCATATTATATTTTTTGCTAGTGGCTTTACGTCACACAGACACAGACAGGTCTTATCGCGACTTTGGGATAGGAAAGGGCTAGGAGTTGGAAGGAAGCGGTGGTGGCCTTAATTAAGGTACAGCTCCAGCATTTACATTGTGTGAAAATGGGAAACCACAGAAAACCATCTTCAGAGCTGACGACATTAGGATTCGAACCCACCATCTCCCGGATGCAAGCTCACAGCCGCGCGTCCCTAACCGCACGGCCAACTCGCCCAGTCATATTAATTTCCTACTCTTTAAAACCTGCACGCAAGCTTATTCGTCAACTCGTGCCATTCCACGCTATCTCTCCGCTGACAGTTCGAAACATACCGCTTAGTCGAGCAGCTCATCTTCTTACTCCCAAGCCTTCCCAGCCCAAAGTTCGCAAACTTTTCTTTTAAGATTCTCAACCTCAATACCAAAAATCTTCCCTTTGAATTCATTTAATCTCCACTGCTTTACAAATAGGCGTCCTGCAACGCGTCTCCCTTCCGGGAGGAGTACCGAAGGCGTCTGTGTAGAATGATATTGCTGATGGCAAGTAAACTGTTCTACGGCCGGTCTGAGGAGTTTGGAAGGTAGAGCTCTGTTCTTCTGAGAACAACGTAGCAGGTTCGATCCTAGCTCAGTCCGGTGGTATTTGAAGGTGCTCGGCCTCGAGGCGATAGATTTGCTGTCACGTCAAAGAATCCTAAAAATAAAAAGGCCCCGAAGAGTTATATCACACCAAGTGAACGCTGCTCAGCCCTGAACATTATGAGGTGTCGTGTGGTCATCACGACGAATCCTCTCGGACTGGGCCTGCCATCTTACCGTCAAATAACTCTTCAAAAATCTCTGACCTGCCCGGGAATCGAAACCGAGGCCTCTGGGTAAGAGACAGGCACTATACCCCGACACCGCAAGGCTGGTTTAAAGAACTCTTCATCATCATCATCATCATCTGTTTACCCTCCAGGTTCGGTTTTTCCCTCGGACTTAGCGAGGGATCCCACCTCTACCACCTCAAGGGCAGTGTCCTGGAGCTTCAGACTCTTGGTCGGGGGATACAACTGGGGAGTATGACCGGTACCTCGCCCAGGCGGCCTCACCTGCTATGCTGAACAGGGGCCTTGTGGAGGGATGGGAAGATTGGAAAGGATAGGCAAGGATGAGGGAAGGAAGCGGCCGTGGCCTTAAGTTAGGTACCATCCCGGCATTCGCCTGGAGGTGAAGTGGGAAACCACGGAAAACCACTTCGAGGATGGCTGAGGTGGGAATCGAACCCACCTCTACTCAGTTGACCTCCCGAGGCTGAGTGGACCCCGTTCCAGCCCTCGTACCACTTTTCAAATTTCGTGGCAGAGCCGGGAATCGAACCCGGACCTCCGGGGGTGGCAGCTAATCACGCTAACCACTACACCACAGAGGCAGACTTAAAGAACTCTTACGGTACAAAATTCTGATAACTCGGCGTCTCCTAAAACTGTAAAAGTACTTAGTGGTGCATAAAATAACTAACGTTAGCTTTATTAACTTTTGCAACGTATAAACGGATATTTTAAAACTCATTCTTTTGTAATTGTGACAACTGTTGCTTTAAGTTAACAATTAATGCGATTATCGCTCCTAATTGCAATATCAAATTATTATTCCTGTTCATGAACATCCTTATCTAAAACAATGCATCATGCAAGCACGTGTATAAATTATCTACAGTGAGTAATTTAAAGCACAAAGGTAGACTTTTACAGGTATCCTCGAGCTGTAGAAGAGATCACGGAAACATTACGAGTTGTTGTTTTGTTTTGTCAGGTGTGAGAAATTGTCTCAAACAGCTTAGAAGTTTGTTCTATTTGGGACATCTCCCCACATGCCCAGACGCAGCCAGACGCATGGACGCCTACAGCCTTGTCGCGACGCGTTGGCGCTTCACATATCCTACGCGATGTGGGTCACCCGTTTACGTGTTGGAATGAAGTGGCTGGCCATCAGCCTCGTGGAAGAAATTGGTGCAGAATACTTCAAATGCAGAGTTAAATTGGTTTATACCTCAGTCCACGATCTCATACTCAGACATGCATCTGACACTCGTCTCTGCCTTTTTTTTATGGATGTTCTGAGTAAAATCGTTCTTGCAGAAGAAGGGGAAAATAACAGGAATTTAATCCAGTTAATCATTTATGATTAAATATGCATATTTCTTTGTGGAATTGATGAAATAAATCTGGAGGTCCCATGTGTCCTTATCATTATTAATCCATTTATTCCTCCTTTCCTCTTGATTTCCTTCTCTTTGTGTGTTATTCCTATCAAGAAGCGGAATCACTGTTCTACATTTTGCACTTCACATGACTTGGTCTGTGGTTTCAATAACACAGATCCCTCGTACCATGTTCCAAGGATTAACCAGCAACTGTATATCTCGTGTTCCTCTGAGCCTCCGTCCATCAGAGCTTTGTTCTAAAGCATGCGGCACAATGGAATCGCTATCAATATCATACCAGAGCAACATCACATTTCTTACATGTTCAACTATGAGGAGAAATTGGAGGGTGCTCAGGGTATTCCTACAGAACGAAGACCGGTGCAAGTGTACGGACTGTAAATCACGTAAATAATTGTGAGACTGTGTATACTGCTAATAATAAGAGTTGGCGTCTGACATTTCTTATAGGGAGGTCCGTTTACTGCCTGCCGAGGCGGGATAAAGGGAGTGGCTGTGTGGTTGCCATGGAAACGAGGGTGGGGCGACTGCGGTTGCCATGGAGATAAAACTTCAGGGCAGCTCGTCTTGCTGGGAGTCGCCAAACCTGTCAATGTCACTGATAAGAACCTGATTGTTTGTATAAGTGTGATCGCAAATGGGACGACACCGTCTGGCCAGGTAGTCTACAACAGATCACAGCGTTCAGAATGAAGGAGGGAACAAGTGAGCCGGAAGCGAGGGGTAAGAGTGTGTAGAAAGGAATGCTGCAATGTGGCAACATCGTGAAATGGCACGTGCCGTGTTCCTCCCTCCAACCTTACCTGTCAGACGCCAACTTTAGTTAAGTCTAGTATAGTTTCTATACCATTTAGTGTTAATTAATCTTAGAGTAAACGTTACCAGTCGTGAAGTTTTTACCACTCCCGCCCCACTAGAGTATCTCGAGACTATCCAACCTTCACTCCAGTAGAACCAAGTGGGCCTGAAAGTAGAGCGATGTGAGCAAAATTTCGTCAAGGAGCTCAATTCTCTCTTGCAGAATACTATTGATCATATCACACTCCATACCTGAAGTTCAACTGTGAAACTTCCAGGTCGTTACAGAGCAACGATATAGTTTATATGATGTAAATAACTTGAATTGGTGTATTTGTCATTCTATATCATTTTGTATGTGTGCGTATATATTTATAGGTCTATTTTATCATTTCGCGTTGTCATTATAATCTCAACGTATTGCAGACGGTAGCTGTTAGTAAAAGCTGAAAGAGAGTTTGCATAGAAGTAACATAATTATTGCAACAGGTATTCTAAAATTTACTTGCAAGGATTTCGTCAAGCGCTAACGACATCAGGTAGCTGCGCACGCCACAGATAGGCAAAATGTCAGAGTTAGGCCAAGGTTAACGTTTTATACAGTCCTTGGTCTGGAAGATTTCCATACTGTTACGCCCCTACATTTAACTTAGCGTGGGACGTTACTTGATGCCGGTAAATTTCCACCTATTATTTGATGGAGGGATTGATCCAAGTAGAGGGAGACTGAAATCCACTGGCAGTCTACAAAGTGGGAGTCATTATGATTAATATATCGATGGCTTTCTTTAAAAACCTCGTAAGTCCGAATACCCTTCCTATCCATTATATTCCTTAAGACTGGTCAGGCCTCCCAGTCTCATATTTACATGCAGTCCAAAAGAATAATTTTCGTTATGGTCATTTTCCTCTGCCAATTTGTAAAGGAAAATGAACCTTCAATACATTATACTGTAGGAGTGTGTACATTTGCCATGCAATCATCATCCCTACAATACGGTACGGTAAGGTCCATTTTCCTTTAGAAACCAGCAAAGGAAAATGAACACAGCGAAAATTATTCTGATGGACTGCATACAAATATATGACCGGGAGGCGTGACCAGTCTTAAGGAATATAATGGGTAGGAAGAACATTTGGACATACGAGGTTTTAAAAGAAAGCCATCGATATACAAGATACTCAGTCCACTCACCCTCACTCCTATCGGTATAGCAGAAGACTTCTATTAGAACAACGAGAGATATAACTTACTTCAGAAAAGCGACAGAACCGATGTACTTCAATTTTCACTTAGAGCCTCAAGGCCAATTTATAATTTATGTTAAGTTACAGCTTCAGAATACCCGTAGTCAATTATTCCATTCCGAATGGAAAAGAAAACGTGTTCAGTCTTATTCAAGTATAACTGGAAGTCTTTCTTATTAACTAGGTTTCTCTAGGTGATCTATTTTATCAGGACTAATATTCTCCTTATGGATATTAATGTAATAGGGAGTGTTAAGGATAGATAAGACGTCCTTTAACTAGTGATTTATATGTGCCCGGGAGTTTCCTGTCGTGTTGTCAGTTGTCATATGGGTGCCATGATATTTTCAGGCTGATATCTTGTCAGACAAGGAGTTATCGTCGGGGATTATGACGTCCGTTGGATACCGCACTACAGACACTCAGTCTTCCCCGTAGTGCGGATTTCACTTAGACTTGTAAGTCCTATGAGCCCTATAGCCTGGATGGTTAGGCATTTATAGATTAGAATACATACTTAATGATGCGAATAACAAGTGTATCCTAGGCCGGAGAACACTTCTGCTATAAGACTTGGATAAACATTAGCGGCCCGGCCTATCGGAACCCCTAGAAGTTACTCTCGCTACATTATGGAAGATCGAGCTAGACGACTACTTCCTACTAGCCAAATTATTGTGCATTATAACCTACTTCTGTTTATCAGCTTTCTTGTTTTCCGTCCGGGATCAGTGAGGCACATGTCGTTCTTCAGTGAATACAGAGCAACTAATTGACCAGTGGAGACACATGACGTGTTCCCTCACATACACCATAATTTATGTAATAATGCTGGTATTCCTCATTTTACTTGGCCAGTGTAACAACGGCCCTTGGGAGATCGTGCTACGAGCCAGAATGAAGAGTTATTCACTGTTCCCAATGTCAACTGCGCGAGAAAACTCCACATACACTCTGACACTGATCATTCCATTCGGCCATAAATCAAGTGAGACTCCATACCATTATATTTTTATTGATGGTGTTTACAGCGAGTTCATTTCATCTCCGCACAGGAGAAGCATATGGGTCAATAGTTGGCAGGCTATCCAAGCAGAGTCACGCTTGAATGGGACGATTTAAAGCTCGAATCACTTCCTAGCCTCTGATTCTGAAAGTTGCAATTGCCACCACTGAAGTTAAAATTCAAAGAAACTGCCTTAGCATGGAAGCTACATGGTTGAAATAATAATTTTATATTTCATGTGTGCATGTGGGGCATTTCTTCATTTATTTTAAGATGGTAAGGAGGAGTATATTTTACTCATGTTTGAAGATTACAGAAAATGGAAGGCTAAGATAGGGTAGAGAGTGCAGCCCCAGCATTTTTCTGGTGTTAACAGGGAAAACTATATTCAGGGATGCCGGTGGTGAGTTTCGAACCTACCTGCTCCGGAATTCAAGGCGACAACTACCTGTCTCAAACTACATCCAACTCGCGTACACTTTGTTCTGATTAGTAAAAATGTTTCCAAGGGCAGGTTGGGTGTAAGGTCCAGCTGGGTGAAAATTTCTTGTTTAAATATCAGTTTTGAAGCTCGTTTCAAGTTCTGTGGTGAAATACAACTTTTGATACAAAAAATCAACAAAGGACTTAAGAATTAAAATGAGACAATATTAGAAAATAAACACCAAATTCCAGTTTATGAAAACAAAACAACTCAATGGGCTTTACTATAATGGCAAAAATATCACCAAAACTAAAATATTAGCGATAAGTAGAATAGGCACGTATGCTTTATTGAGTTTTGGAGGTGGGCCACTAGGAAATGTGGATCATTTAGTGTATGTCAGTGGTAGAATAGCATGTATTCGACGCAGCAAGAAGAAAACAATGAGTCGGTTCAACCAGGAAAAATAAGTCCTCAGTTCAAACTGAAAGTTCCTCTCGTTAAGCAACATTAACCATAATGTGATAAACCATAAAGTTAGGGACTTTCTGTGAAACTAGACGCAATACTGCAGGGACACCTGGACAGTGAGTGCAACTGGAAAGTGGAAGTTGAAGCATTTGAGGTCTGGTCTTACAGGATTGTACTGAATATACTCTGGGTGGAACGTGTCACGATTGCAGATGCATTGCTCTTAATAGCGTACTGAAGTAGAGAAGAAGCTTCTGGACTCGAAATATCATGGAGTATGAGAGATTTGTCACGCTTTCTAGATGAAACAGCGGAGTAGAAGAACTGTGTAGGAAGACCAAAATTGGATTATATTAGATTATGAAAGATCTACTTGACACTGGTACACAGCATTGTAAAGACTTCTCCAAAATAGAAACATACGGTGAATTTCTGAAAACTAATACCTAATTTAAACCGAGAAACAGAAAGAAAAAGGCAAGGAAGAAGAGGATAAAGGTGATGAATTGCAAGGCCAAACATCTAGCGGCCTTGGAGATTGATGAGGATGATTATATCATAATAGTTCTCTATACTTGCCAGCTACTACCAGGGCAGTGTTGAGAAAATGTTCGGCTTATCGGAAAGACTGTTTCAAGGATTTTAATCTGAGATGAATGGCTCAGCACTGGTCTTCTGAGCTCAAATGTGTGTGTTTGATCCAGGACGGAGTTTATCGGTTTGGACGGACGTAAAACTTCATCTTGCTAGAAATCCGGTGGATTTGCTTATTGCAGGACTCTGGATCAAGTGCGCCAACCTCAGTTTGGTAGATTTACTTGCATGTAAAATAATTCCTGTGGGAAAACAAATCCAGGGCCATGGTGTCCCCAGTCAGCGTTATAATAGTTCATGCTTACCGCTAATATTTTAGTTTTGGTGATATTTTTGCCATTATAGTAAAGCCCATTGAGTTGTTTTGTTTTCATAAACTGGAATTTGGTGTTTATTTTCTAATATTGTCTCATTTTAATTCTTAAGTCCTTTGTTGATTTTTTGTATCAAAAGTTGTATTTCACCACAGAACTTGAAACGAGCTTCAAAACTGATATTTAAACAAGAAATTTTCACCCAGCTGGACCTAACACCCAACCTGCCCTTGGAAACATTTTTACTAATCAGAACAAAGTGTACGCGAGTTGGCTGTAGTTTGAGACAGGTAGTTGTGGCCTTGAATTCGGGAGGAGGTAGGTTCGAAACTCACCACCGGCAGCCCTGAATATAGTTTTCCCTTTTAACACCAGAAAAATGCTGGGGCTGCACTCTCTACCCTATCTTAGCCTTCCATTTTCTGTAACCTTAAAACATGAGTAAAATATACTCCTCCTTACCATCTTAAAATAAATGAAGAAATGCCCCACATGCACACATCGAAATGTAAAATTATTATTTCACCATGTAGCTTCCATGCTAAGGCAGTTCCTTTGAATTTTAACTTCAGTGGTGGCAATTGCAACTTTCAGAATCAGAGGCTAGGAAGTAATGCGAGCTTTAAATCGTCCCATCCAAGCGTGACTCCGCTTGGATAGCCTGCCAACCATTGACCCATATGCTTCTCCTGTGCGGATATGAAATGAACTCGCTGTAAACACCATCAATAAAAATATAATGGTATGGAGTCTCACTTGATTTATAGCCGAATGCAATGATCAGTGTCAGAGTGTATGTGGAGTTTTCTCGCGCAGTTGACATTGGGAACACTGAATAACTCTTCATTCTGGCTCGTAGCACGATCTCCCAAGGGCCGTTGTTACACTGGCCAAGTAAAATGAGGAATACCCGCATAATTACATAAATTATGGTGTATGTGAGGGAACACGTCATGTGTCTCCACTGGTCAATTAGTTGCTCTGTATTCACTGAAGAACGACATGTGCCTCACTGATCCCGGACGGAAAACAAGAAAGCTGATAAACTCGGATATTATTTAATCAGAAGTATGTTATAACGCACAATAATTTGGCTAGTAGGAAGTAGTCGTCTAGCCCGATCTTCCATAATGTAGCGAGAGTAACAGAACTTCTAGGGGTTCCGATAGGCCGGGCCGCTAATGTTTACCCAAGTCTTATAGCAGAAGTGTTCTCCGGCCTAGGATACACTTGTTATTTGCGTCATTAAGTTTGTACTCTAATCTATAAATGATTAACCATCCAGGCTATAGGGCTCATGGGGACTTACACGTCTAAGTGAAATCCGCACTACGGGGAAGTCAAATTAAATTTCGATATTTCCAAGTACATTTTCCTAGATCTCAACTGCGGTCATTTTATTGAGAAGCCAATTACCATGCTACTCGGCTACTTGTTCTTGGTTATAGGTAATTTTTTACCTGAATTGAAAGATGTAATGATATGTCGTCTGAAAACTCACTTCCTACTTACAGATTACCGTTGATCGTATCTGTGAACTGCTGGACTGGCTCGGCTCAGTTTCACTTACTGTGCTACCGTCCTGATAACACACATCTCCTAAGTAATTGAAATGATTCACCGTTCCTACTTTCGTTTCTTTCCTACTTACATAAAAATCAAAAATTATATTTTGATTCATACAATCTGAATTTCTCTTCAAGCTCCAAGATGAATGATCATGAATGAATTTTATAAATGATACGTCTTCAGGTGAACCTAACATGCATTATACAATAGGAGTGCGTAAATACGTAATGCAAGCATACGTTCGTATAGTACGGTACAGTAAGGTTAATTTTCCTTTACACATGTGCATAGGAAAACGAACACAACAAAATTTGTTCTGATGGACTGCATAACCATATGTCGCTGGGAGGCGTGACCAGTCTTAAAGAGAATAATCGATAGGAAGAGCTTTGTGGATTACAACCTTTTACCGGTGAAGCGACGATATCTCGGCGCACCACTACCAACATGTAAAATGTGCTGGCGGCTCCCGCTGTCGCTATAAACCAAATATAATGGATCACTATGACTTGAGTAGACGTGCAGGATGCCTCGCAGACTTGTGCGAGAAACGTGCCGTCAAATGAGTGAATGAGTTTGAAAGAGACACATTATTGGCATGTGATGCATTCATCCGGGAAACTGCTGTGCGTGTGGGACGAAGTGTGTCGCAGTGCAACGGATGTGTACAGAATGGTTCACAGATGGTCTGAAGTTTAATTATGGATGGCCTATTATCTTTTTTGTCATAATCCTGTTCGTCGGACCGAAAAAGTTATTGAAAAAAGATCGACATTTAAAAGGAGGATTTATATCCAGTCACTCAGTACATGCTCTCACTTAATTCCTTCCGTTGTAGAATACCTGTTCTCGACTTGTTCCTCCAGGCGCACATGTAATAGAAGTCTAGAAAAGGATGGAAGATAGGGGCGCGAGTCGAGAGAAAACAGGAGTTCAGCGAAGCGGAGCAAGCTGGAGGAAATATCGTCTCCAAGTTCCGTCGTGCGTTGATAGCATTTGGGAACTGATGAGACTGCAAGGAAGGAAGTTGATGGCCTAACCAATGTGTAAACGTTACCGAGACTTTTTTTTTGAACTGTTTACCTCAGCTGATAAGTTTAGCAGACGAACAAAGTAATTTTCAATGGAATATAGATTATTTGAAAGGCAAATGATTCTATACCAGTATAAAGAACCTATTGTAGTGTAAATGTACGCAATTACATTGCGTTTAATTAATATCACTGTCTATTGCCATACTTTTTTTTTCCATTTGCGTTATTATGTATTGTGTTTTTACATCGTCGCTGCCGGGGCAAAACCTGCTATGTGCAATATTTTAGCTTAGAAGTTTGGCCGGTAAGGTTCTGTCCTCTAAGGTGCAATATTGTGTGAATGTTGTCATGGCATTCTCGCTCTTCATAATGGACGTGCTGCGGGTCAGTATATCTCCAAAAATATTATCACATACAGTAGGAGGTTTTGTCCCGGCAACGACGATATGCATTACATTATATTTATTGTGTGCATATTGTCTTTTTCATTATTATGTTCTGTTTTACCTCTTTCAATTTATTTCCTTTTCTTTGTTTATTATCACTTTATTACGTCATTTTATGCTGTCCAAGTCTTTTCTTTAGCTTCGGTATGTTTTATTTAAAATTAGGTCCGACTCGTTGGCTGAACGGTCAGCGTAGTGGCGTTCGGTACAGAGGGTCCCAGGTTCGCTTCCCGGCCGGGTCGGGGATTTTAACCATAATTGGTTAATTCCAATGACACGGGGGCTGGGTGTATGTGTTGTCTTCATCATCATTTCATCCTCATTACGACGCGCAGGTCACCTACGGATGTCAAATAGCAAGACCTGCACCTGGCGAGCCAAACCCTTCCCGGGATATCCCGGCACTAAAAGCCATACGACATTTCATTTAAAATTAGTATTTTATATTTCTCTCCTTATTCTGCAATTTACGTAGTTAATTATAAGATAGGGAGAAAACCTTTAACTTCGCCAATGCCAAAGACACAGGTAGTTAAATACTGTAAATAACCCACAGCGTAAAAATGAAGGAATACTGGGCTAAAGAGAAAGCTCATCAGAGTTAGGAACCACGTGGTTCAAGGGGCCTCAACGAAACAAGAATAAATAAATAAATAAATAAATAAATAAATAAATAAATAAATAAATAAATAAATAAATAAATATTATGGAATAAAGTATTGCTAATGATATCTAAAGGAACCATGAATAAAATGTATTACATACACATAACAACACATGTAGCAGAATCAATCAGTTATCGCTGATCCGCATTTAAAGCTGACACCTTGGTGGCACACTCTCTGTCAATTTCTTACCTAGCATTTTCTTAAATTATTTCAAAAAGATGGAAATTTATCCAATAGTTTTCCTAGATAAGTTATTCCAGTCCCTTATTCTTCATCTCGTAAATGGATATTTTCCCTAATTTGTCCTCTTAAATTCATGCTTTATCTTCATATCATGATATTTGAAAGCTCCACTCAAACTTATTAAGGTTCATGACCTCACGGCAGTTACCAGCGATGTGGTTTAATGATTCAGTGCCTGTGCCTTGCCCAGAGAATTCGAATTCGAATCCCAACCAGTTGAAATATTTGAATACCAAGTTGACATTCAAGAAGACTAACTTTTGCAAGTATTCGTTGATATGAAGAGGAATTAGGAAATGTAATAACTTACCAAGAGATATGTTCGATAAATCACCAAATACTTTGAAATTATTTAATAAAAGTCTGGTAAACAACTGATAGGGAATCTGCAATCTGGGTGACAGCAATAAATGCAGATCAGTTGTAATTTTTTATGTAAATATGCATTCAAACTGAAACAAAAATAATATTTAGATTAAGCACAGTTAATTGAAACTCCGGGATTTATTTGAATTCTCCCCATCACACGACGTATTCGTGTTAAAAATGTCACTGTGACCAAGTACAGCCTACCCCAATTATTTTAAATCAATCATTTCCTGACATGGCTGTGCACTGGTACATTGACATGGATGAAAAATCACAAATGGACATCATACTGTGAGTGATGTTAGTTAAATAAGACGACTGGCAGATTCCAAAACACCACCCTCTGCACAGGGATGCTGAAAATCTTGCTCATGGTTTTGAGTACATGCCTTCAAGGAGAATGTTCGTCGCCGCAACCTTCGACCCATCATGACTAATGCATTCCTAACAATTTGTTGAGCTAGTTCATTGATAGGCAGATAATGGAATCAGCAGAATATTTGACATAACTACCAAGTTATAGCTTCTTTTAAGATAAAAGTTTAAACAACATTTAAAACATAAAATATTTATGAGAATTTTATGACTTCAAGATACGCGTTGTAAGATTAATAAACTACAAGATATATTATTTTTAATTTTAGAGTGGGAGGTACAAGAGAAAAATACATTATACATTGCATATGTACAGCCGCTCAAAAAAGTAATGAGCACATGCTATTTCAAAAGTTCTTCGCATTTACTGTAAAGTCAGAAACAATTGAACCACAGGATCTTTATCTACATGATAATAATTAAAATTAAAGTCTGATCAAAATATTCAATGCGAGGAACGTACAATACCATGTGATCATTCTTTTGTTGAACTGCTGTACATGTATGCGGTCACATAAACCTGTTTCATTTCATAAAATTATTTATTCTCAAAGCTCTCTCCTTATATCAGTTGCAGAGTGTCGATCTCTGGACCTGAAGATCGAAGCCGGGTGAAATAGCCATATTTTTGAAGAACTAATGAAGTTCATTCGAAACCACATGTCGAGCGATGCCGGCATGTAAAACCTCTTTGGTGATATTTGGTGCTTAACCGACAAAATCTCTACCATAAACCTCCCGGCAGAATTGGGTTTTAATCTGTCATATACTACAGTAAAAAGGAGTATCAAAATTGACGTGCAGGCAGCGTAAATTTCGTCAACTTGAAAGGCTTGTTAGTGCTTTGCTGTACAATTTAGGTCACAATCCAGGAGAGGGTTTCTAAAAGGATATACAAAGGAAGATATTTCTAATGAGGAATTATTTTAGTTATTATGATGAAAGTAAGCCTTTGTGGCTTAGACAGAAGTGCGCCGGTCTCTCACCACTGGGTTCCGTGGTTCGAATCCCGGCGATTCCATGTGAGATTTGTGCTGGACAAAGCGGAGGCAGTACAGGATTTTCTCCGAATACTCCCGTTTTCCCTATCATATTTCATTACAACAACACCCGCCAATATCATTTCATATTTTGTCAGTCAGAGGAGTTAGACAGGCTTCGGCACCCTATCCTCGCCGCTAGATGGCGGCTTCATTCATTCCATTCCTGACCCTCTCAATTGATTTGAAACAGGCTGTGGATGTTCATTTCATGAAGAAAGTAAAATAATAGTATCCTAATGTCCGTTTCTCCTTTGGACAGTGGGAGTATTTGGTAAAGTCAACGCAAAGCATAATTCTGAGTTCCAGCAGATATGAAAGTGTTACTGTCTCAAATGTCTGGTGTTGCTTCTACAAGTAATTGGCAAACACGAATGTGACTGCTACAAGGCAGATCTCTTATGGCTTTATGGCGCACCAAACACCATGGAGACGCAATACCAAGTCCCGACTGTGCTGGCTCGGCTTGGAAAGTGAATTACAGCTCGCCTACTTACGCCACACCTCGCCTCGCCTTACGAGACAAGCTCGGCCATAAACTTTTGAGAATGCCGTACACGCTAAGCCTCTCTTACACCATCAGGACCACGCTGTCGCTCGCCCCACCGTCGCTACTTCTAATACAAACTTCCCCTTACGTTATTGCATAATAAATGATGGCAAGTCTTAAGGTAATAATAATAATAATAATAATAATAATAATAATAATAATAATAATAATAATAATAATATGACAGTAATCCAGCCAGAGTGCCTGATTGCCTGTATGCTTCAAAATGCCTACGATTAGTAACCAGATAAAACATAGAAGAAATCTAGAAGAAGGAAAGAAGGATTTTAAGAAAAATTCTCGGACCAAAAATATGTGCTGACACATACCGATTACGCAGCAACAAAGACGTATACAAAACATGCGGCAGGATTTCAGATGCAATACGCAAATGAAAGATTACATTCTTTGGACATATTTCATTGAGAAAATGTATAATCATTTCAACAAGCCCGATACGATAGGCAACTTTTATGACAAATGGTTTATTAACACCAAGAAGAATTTGCAATCAATGAACATCATGGATCATGACGTCCACAACAGAAGCACTTTCAGGAACAAGATACACACAATTAAGGCGTTCTTAGAGCCGGAAACAGCGACCAGGAAGAGACAATATTGGTCGGCTGAAAAGAAAGAAGCTGTAAGCAGGAAAAGGAAGGAATGCTTGTGCCAAAGAAAACTGAAATCATGAGGAAATACTCAAGTGGTCTATAGTTGGCCAAAATTGATTATGAATAATAATAATAATAATAATAATAATAATAATAATAATAATAATAATAATAATAATAATAATAATAATAATAATAATAATAATAATAAAAGACCGCTCAGGAAAATACAGCTCAGAGAACGGAAAATCTTAAGGTGGATATTAGGATCCATAAGAGAAGAGGATTGAACTTCTAGGATAAGAAATAACAATGGGCTCTATGATCATCAGGAAGACATAATCCCATCCGTGAGGAAAAGGCGACTAGCCTACTGCGGCCAATTGATCCGCATGTACTTTGCAGGCTCACCAACGAGATCTTCAGCACAACAGGTAGAGGGAAAGCCTCCAAGAACAAATGGATTACTGCAGTGAAATCGGGCCGAGAACAGTTAGAAACTCCAATAAAAATCATACAGGACCAATCCCAATTCCGACGGATCACTATGCAGGGTATCTTCCTCCAGCAAGAAGAACACAGGTACCAGCAGACCGAAATAGACAGAGGAGAGTTTCTGGGCCAAGAAGAATTAGCATATTCATGTAAAGAGTCAAAAACGAGCCCCGTGGTCCTAAGTAGGCAAAAACAAAAATAATAATAATAATAATAATAATAATAATAATAATAATAATAATAATAATAATAATAATAATAATAATCCATAGCCTGTTTCCAGTCATTCAACCGGGTCAGGAATGGAATGAATTAAGCCCTATCTAGCGGGAAAGAAAGAAATTGTGCCGGCTGCCGAAGCCTGTCGCACTCCTCTGGGACAATGATTAATGAATGACAGATGAAATGAAATTATGTTGGAGAGTGTTGGTGGAATGAAATATGACAAGGAAAACCGGATTTCCCGGAGAAAAATTGTCTCCCCTCCGCATTGTCCAACACAAATCTCACATGGCGTAACCGGAATTTGAACCACGGAACCCAGAGGTGTGAGACCGGCGCGCTGCCGCCTGAGCCACGGAGGTTTTAATAATAATAATAATAATAATAATAATAATAATAATAATAATAATAATAATACAAGGAATTAGTGAGTATGACCGCTGGTACACACAGGCGCAAAACAATGACGGGACGATACTCAGAATCAGGAGATAAAGGCTAAGATATAAATGAACTCGATGGATGGAGTGGTACGCACAAACCGGCTTCGGTGGTGAGATCTTGTGTGGTGAATAGAGAAGGATAGGTTACCAAATAGAATAATGGACTCTGTCACGGAGGGTAAGAAAAGTAGAGGGAGACTAAAATGTCGATGATTAAACTACGAGTAAATATCTGATGTTCTAAAGAACTAGTTAGAAACAGAGGATTGTGAAGGCGTTGAGTAAAGTCACAGAGGCTTGCAAACTGACCGCCGAAATGCATAACAGTCTATAACGAAGACGTGTGTTTGTTTTTAATATTATTCTGGACTGAATGGTCAACGTATTGGCCTCCAGTTCAGAGGGTCCGGAGGTCGATTCCAGCCATGCCGGATATATTTGCTAGGGACTTTACGTTGCACTGACACAGATAGGTCTTATGGTGACGATGGCATAGGAAAGGCCTAGACGTTGGAAGGAAGCGGCCGTGGCCTTAATTAAGGTACAGACCCAGCATTTGCCTGGTGTGAAAATGAGAAACCACGGAAAACCATCTTCAGGACTGCCAACAGTGGCATTCGAACCCACTATCTCCCGAATGCAAGCTGCCAGCCGCGCGCCTCTATGCGCACGGCCAACTCACCCATGCTGGATTTTAACTGTGTATGATTAATTCCTCTGGTTTGGGATCGGGGTGTTCGTGTTTGTATTAATACACCTCTCTTGGCCCACACACAGAACACACCAAACTAGAAACCACCGTAGAAACACACAATGTTCAACACTTGCCTCCACGTAAGGTTGGCGTTAGGAAGGGCATCCGGCCATAAAACTGGGTCAGGCACGTATCAAGTGCCGGGGCTTCAATAAATTGTACTAATGGTTAATAACAGAAAGAATCAGGTTATTATTATTATTATTATTATTATTATTATTATTATTATTATTATTATTATTATTATTATTATTATTATTATTATTATTATTATTATTATTATTATTATTATTCAATGTGTGTGAAGTGGTGATGGCTAGACGCAGTTTTAAAGGCATGATAATTCCACCGTGAGGATGTGTATTTAATTCCTACTCAAATAGTTGAGAAAATTAGGGAGGAGGCATATAAACACAAGGTTCAATCAATCTACACCTAAAATTAGTACCAGATTAATACCTGTTGGTGGCTATAATGGTATAATGGTTCTAAATGATTACTAAAAAGTTATAAATAAGTCTATGAGTATGAGTATGGTTTCTTGAATGATTTCTCTCTCTTTAGTTTGTTATCAACCCTGAACTATTTATTTCCTCTTTCGAAATCATTAATTTTTCGTTTCATTTCCTTGACAGTTATTTAAACAATCGACGCCGTCTAAGTTGTGAGTTTTTTTCTTTCTAATGAGTGTTTTAGATCATTTTAAATCGAATAATCACTTATGTTTATTGAGAAAATCATCATGTGCTACTGACCAGCAGACAGCAAGATGACGTTGAATTAAAATGTCTACACTCGGAATCTGAGGCGATAGATTATTATTATTATTATTATTATTATTATTATTATTATTATTATTATTATTATTATTATTATTATTATTATTATTATTATTATTATGTGTTGATAGACTCAAGTGTACTGTCTCACAGGGGCGTTTGGCTCATTCAGAAGCATGTGGGTTCTACTCCTCGTCAGGCCATTGAAAAGTTTAGAAACGAGATTTCCGATTCTGATGTGGCATATGCCATTGATTCATTTTTAAGCCTATCCCAGAACTGAGTAGGAGGTTACCTGCTAGGGGTGGGGAGATGCAGATAACCACACAATCCCACTTAACGCTTGGCATTTCGACCGACTTAAAATTCCATGCTACCATATAAGCTTATATTACGTTCAAGGAATATTACAGCAGAGAATCAGTGAGTACGAAAGCACATCTCTTTTATTTGTTCTTGTAAGAGGTCAAGGTATATCCTTGCGGTGAATCTAACTTTCACACTTTTCTACTTTTGTATTCAACCTAGTACGATACTGTTTCCCTAAAGTCCTTCACAGGAGCCACTTTCTCCTTCTCGAACCCTGGCGATCACTTGAAGACATTTCTTTGAAGTTCAATCAATGACCCATACAGCACTCAAGAACGCATGTCAAAAGCTTTCAGTAAAGACACCGTACTAAGAATTTAATCAAGGAATTTCAGTTACGGTGGAAAAATAAACTTAATAAAAAAACAATGTTCTATGTTTATTACTAGTAAAAAGATTAGTATGCAGTAACAAGGTAGATTTCAACAAAGAGAGAGCGTATTTCAGATTCTAACGTCACTGTTTTAAAAGTTGAAAACCCTGCAATGGGAACATGGAGCATATAGTGTCCCAGAAGAAAAACAAAGATAAATTCTTACCGGGTGATTTGGCCGTGTGTTTAGGGGCGCTCAACTCTGAGCTTACATCCAGGATATGGTGGGTTCGAACCACATTGTCATCTACCCTGAATATGGTTTTCCGTGGTCATTATTATTATTATTATTACTATTATTATTATTATTATTATTATTATTATTATTATTATTATCTTTTCTGTTCTACTACAGCAAAAACAGTAGTTTCACTAATGCTGGATGATATACTTTCTTACCTCTCCAGTAGTAACAAAGACCCAAACATATCCTTAAAGATATCGTCCCTGTTCTGCCAAAACGGCGAATGTTACAATGCTCTTCCTATCCATTATTTCCCTTAATACTGGTCACGTCTTACAGCCACATATTGATATGCGGTCCATCAGAACAATTTCCGTTGAGTTCATTTTCCTATGTGCACGTGTAAAGGAAAATGAACCTTACTGTACCATACTGAAGGAATGTGTGTTTACATGACATTTACCCACTCCTAGAGTGTGATGCATTTAAGGTTCATTTTCCTTTACACACGCGCATAGGAAACTGAACTCAACGAAAATTGTTCTGATGGACCGCATATCAATATATAGCTGGAAGGCGTGACCAGTCTTAAGGGAAATAATGGATAGGAAGAGCGTTGTAACATTCGCCGTTTTGGCAGAACAGGCGCGATATCTTACTCTAGGAGTGGGTAAAAGTGTCATGCAAACATACATTCCTAAAGCATGGCACAGCAACGAAAATTTTCCTGATGGACTGCATATCAGTATGTGGCTGGGAGACGTGACTAGTCTAAGGAAAATAATGGATGGAATGAGCATTGTCACATTAGCGATTTTGGAACAGTATCAATGATATGGATACACCGTACGCTGTAAAAAAAAATCCTTTAATGACATTAAAATTGAATTTACTATACCGAACAATTGGGAACATGCATCATTTTCAAAAATATTTTTTTTGAAAAGTACACCAATGAAATAGTATGTAAACGTATTACATTGTGGTATGTTGCCTTGTTTTCTACCATTAAAAAAATATTTAATAGTGCCTTTCCGCAAGGCGAGTGAAACGGCCTCTGACGTAAGCGGCGCGCTGTGACGTCACGATCCAGTACCGCATGGAGCTCAACCAGCCGTTATGCATCAGCCGTTGCTAAAAGCCGATTGTTTATTATTCATGATCGCGAATAACTTCAAAATGACAGAAAGAAGGTTCAAAACAGCACAATCAGACAATCTATCATGTGTAGATGTCGTCATTCTTGAAAAATAGTGACTTTTGTGGCCGCAGAATTTCGCGGATAAAAAACAAGTTTGTAAGTGGCATCTTTTATATACGTGCAATGTACTGTAACCCATAGTATTAGGATAACAACTGAACCTGCATAGATATCACATCACTTTCAACATTTCCTTCTAGACTGATTCCCCTATTAAAGAATAACATTACATTTTCGGGCTTTCAGCATTAGTAAAGTAAGAAATCGGATATCAGCACTAACATAAACATATAGGTAGCATTGTAGTACTAGTCCGCTTCTGTGGTGTAGTGGTTAATGTGTGCCACTCCCGGAGGCCCGGTTTCGATTCCCGGCTCTGCCATGAAAGTTGAAAACAAATAGTACGAGGGCTGGAACGGGGTCTACTCAGCCTCGGGAGGTCAACTGAGTAGAAGGGTTTCAAATCCCACCTCAGCCATCCTCGAAGTGGTTTTTCGTATTTTCCTACTTCTCCTCCAGGCACCTAAGGCCACGGCCGTTTCCTTCCCTCTTCCTTGTCTATCCCTTCCGATCCTCCCATCCTCCAACAAGGCCCCTGTTGAGCATAACAGGTGAGGCCTCCTGGACGAGGTAATGGCCCTCCTCACCAGTTTCATCACCATGCTCAAAGTCTCACGTTCCAGGACACTGCCCTTGAAGTGGTAGAGGTGAAATCCCTCGCTGAGTCCGAGAGAAAACCAACCCTGAAGGATAAACTGATTAAGAAAGAAAGAAAGAAAGAAAGAAAGAAAGAAAGAAAGAAAGAAAGAAAGAAAGAAGGAAAGAAAGAAAGAAAGAAAGATCATAGTACTATAGGGCTATAATCTATCATTCCCCAAAAAATATATATTTATAGTTGGGACAACTGGCCTACCCACTACCGGGGCCCATGAAAGAGAATTAAATATCTTTGTGGAGGGAAAAAGTTAAACATGATAAAGGTAAATATGACTTCATCTAGTTTTCACAAGTCGGGCTGAGTGGTTCAGACTGTTGAGGTGCTGGCCTTCTGACCCCAAGTTGGCAGGTTCGATCCTGGTTCAGTCCGGTGGTAGTTGAAGGTGCTCAAATACGTCAGCCTCGTGTCGGTAGATTTACTGGCACGTAAAAATAACTCCTGCAGGACTAAATTCCTGCACATCGGCGTCTCCGAAAATCGTAGAAGTAGTTAGCGGGGCGTGAAGCCAGTAACATTAATTACATTTGGCTTTTAACAAGCTGAGCATATCAGGAAAGAAAAGTGTCCTGGTGACATTTTAGTCGCTCAATACAGGAATGTCTTTGGGTGCTGTGACTTTAATTTTTTTCTGTTTGCTTTACGTCACACCGTCACATAATGGCGACGATGGGATAGGAAAGGCCTAGGAATGGGAACAAAGCGGCCGTGGCCTTAGGTACAGCCTCAGCATTTGCCTGGTGTGAAAATGGGGAAACCACGGAAAACCATCTTCAGGGCTGCCGGCAGTGGGGTTCAAAACCCACTACCTCCCGGATGCGAGCTCGCAGCTGCGCGCTCCTAACCGCACGGCCAACTCGCGCGGTATTTTTACCCTTTGTTTTTACCAATTAAGCTCTTCAATAAAGACATACATAACTGTCCCATGCCAAGATATATTGGTAGAATTAGAGCTGTCAAAATGGTTCATAACCCCTTTGATTTATTATCTTGACATGGATCACCCAAAACATAAGTTAGGTTTGGAGAATACTTTAATAATCAGCATTATTTAATGCACCATTTATTACTTTCATATTCCAAGATGTAACTGAAGCATTTAAATAAAGCATCATACATTAAAATTTAAAGTTTTACCACTAGAACAGCTGACATGGAAAAGTTATTTGAAAATTCAAACAAATTCATCTTACGTTAAAATCTTCAAAAAAATAAACTGTAGACTTTTCCGATATATCACCAGCATTTCTCCAGCTCGCCAAAATCCATTTCTCCCTAGTTTTAGCGTCTTTGGAACGTTTATAAACAATTTGTTTGGGATGGTATGCGATGTGCTATTGCACATCGGAACTCTACACCATTTATAAGTTTTCTGCCTCACTGTCTGCGCAGGATTCATTTAAAGTCTAAAATATACCACTCAGATTATTATCCAATGTATAGACCTCGAATTTAACCATACTAGACACTAACGTAAAGTAGAAATACGCGAAGTGTATCCTGCTTCTCACAGCACACTACGTGTTATTTCGTCTGCTAATTCAGTCAACCTGTACGATGACGTCAGGCCAATGAGATCGCGTACTTGCGTGACATGACATTTTCGTAGATTTTTATCATGTTTGGAGTTATTATTTGTACATTCTGATCACATTTTTGAATTCTACATGTAATTTTGTATCAGATTAGCATATTTTTAATTAAAACCCCGGATCATGCATGTTCCCTATTTGCGGTTAGAGGTGCGCAACTGTGAGATTGCATTTTGTGGATAGTGGTTTCGAACCCCACTATCGGCAGCCCTGAAGCATTTCCGTGGTTTCCCATTTTCACACCAGGAAAATGCTGCCTCCTAGCCCTTGCCTATCTCACCGTCGCCATAAGACCTACCTGTGTCGGTGTGACGTAAAGAAAAGTGCAAAGAAAGTTTATCTGAGATTATGCATTTGTATTTAAGAAGCAGTAAGGTTGAATATGACCTTCAATCTCTATTAAAATCACCTCGACAAAAATTGCCACCATGAATCATAAGAAAATGGCTTCAGGATAATAATACTTGGAAGTACATTTTGCTACGCGGTAGGGTTTCCTTTATCCCCTATACCGTAGCTGTTGTTAAACTTATTTTTAACAATGTAGTAATTCGAGTTAACGCACATTTTGACATATTTGTTAGCTGAGGTTCACTTGAGGTCACAACTTGTCCAAGACTTAGAGGATGTAATATACGTCATGCAGAGGAAGAGCACTCAACGTAATTGGATTTAATAACTCTCTCAGCATTAGCCGCTGAGTAAATAACTGACACAGTTCTATCCCAGAGCGATAATTAAAGGAAAACATTAACTTTGACCCGAAATTTACTTCCACTGTGAGACACTGCACTTGTTTCAATAACTAAGCGTCAGATTGGGAAACGTTCTTTTGACATTTCACCCACTATCTCTGGGTTCGACTTCTGTCTCGTCGAAATATATTTCGTCGTATTTTAACGTAGCAAAAATACACTTGCCGCACTGTTGGGCATTAGCTGTAACTTTACAATTAATTTTAATTTTATTATCCTCACGATTGGAAGCCATTTTGTAACTTAACAAAAAGATAATAAAAATAGTTGTTGTAATAATAATAATAATAATAATTATTATTATTATTATTATTATTATTATTATTATTATTATTATTATTATTATTATTATTATTATTATTATTATTATTATTATTATTTAGCGTATGATGAATGCAATATTATATACAACATGTCAACTACCATCTCAAGTTCATAACTAAAGTTCCATGTCAAAAGTTGAGAACCAGAAAGCAGCTTCGCTTGAGACACAGTGTAAGTCCTCTATAGACCCTCTATAAGCATGCAACGAAAATACCTGCCTGTTGTCATTTCTTGATAAGCTCCTTCTCAAATTTATCAGCATTACCCCTTGTCTGAAACTCTCCACATTACTCAGTAACATGCTGAGTAATAGGTAATTTCAGATTTTTTCAGAAGACTCCAGAAGTAAAGTACGAGTAGGGCCTACATAAGATAAATGGTGGAATCCCTCAGGGCTCTGTATTTGCCCCTCTTCTGTTCAACCTGTACACATATGACCTGCCAGTAACCAAATTCAGAAAACTCATTTACGCAGATGACATCGCATTGGTCGCTCAACACCAACACTTCGATGCGCCTGTAAAAAACGCTATGTAATAATATTTCATCTTAGAATTCTGACCTGAATGGTTCTCTCATCTAAGGCTTAGTACTGCATGAACTACATCAACTAATTTTGGTAATAAGTGATAAATGTGCTTCGGGTTAGTATTTCTCCCGTCAATTTTGTCACATACCGGCATCTCGGGGCGCAACGACGATACAGCTGATGCTTTCAAGATTAAAATCAATACATGACAATTAGACCGGTGGTTGAATTCTGTTTCACAGAATAGAGGTCATCTCGTAGAATGGAAATTGAAATGCTCAGGGTGAGAATGCCTGACTTTCATTCCGTATGCTGAAAGTCCCCACTGTTGTGATCAGCTATTTGGCAATATTGTTCTTGCTCCTATCGTGTGCCCTATGCCCTCCATGTCTAATCAGTCGTAGTCTACTTCATTGTTTCATCCATTGCATCCATTCTGCATTTCCAAAATGAAAAAAGCTGTTAATTGTACAGGTTTTATAAATATACTGAAAAGAATTGCACACCAATACAATATGGTGTAGTATTTAGATGCCGCTAGACATCACAATTGTGTATAATTATAACGTTTTCATTAATTACTGATTCTCTTGTATTTATTGGTAATGGTTGCTTCATGGTCAAGCTTGTACGAGTAAGAATATATGCAACTGGTTAACAAATAAAACAATTAAGCTTTTATTACACGGACATTCAATCTGTAGGCTATTTTGAAGATCTTAAAAGTCACTGAATTCTACGTTTAGTATCCAGCTATATCCTGAAGTCCTAGTCAAGAATGCTAGTCGTATTTTATCCCGAAAAAGTAATGTGCTTTTACGTTTGGGCCATTAGTCCAGAGACTGGTTCGATTCAGCTCTCCACTCCACTCTGCCAACCTTTTCATTTCAACGTAACTACTACATTCTAAATCTATTCTAATCTGTTTATCCTAATCATACCTTGATATCGTCCCTGTTCTGCCAAAACGGTGAATGTTACAATACTCTTCCTATCCATTATTTCCCTTAAGACTGGTCACGCCTTCCAGCTATATTTTGATATGCGATCCATCAGAATAATTTTCGTTGAGTTCATTTTCCTATGCGCATGTGTAAAGGAAAATGAACCTTAAATACATCACACTCTAGGAGTGGGTAAATGTCATGTAAACATAAATTCCTTCAGTATGGTACAGTAAGGTTCATTTTCCTTTACACACGCACATCGGGAAATGAACTCAACGTAAATTGTTCTGATGGACCGAATATCAATATGTGGCTGGAAGGCGTGACCAGTCTTAAGGGAAATAATGGATAGGGAGAGCATTGTAACATTCGCCGTTTTGCCAGAAAAGGGACGATATGTACCATCCGTTCTTATCATATGCTATCCCCTTTTTGAAGAAAGATAATACCTAAATTTATGCGCATTTTCACTGCATTATTTTTATTATGGTTCATTTTACTATAAAAATGAATTATACAATACAAAATTGTTCATTAAAATCATGTAAAAGGTTAAATATATATTTCTGCCTATTTATTTTTCTCAGCAGCCATTTGATCTGAAGAGCATAATCGCCGTCTTTTCTTGAACTGTAACGAAGATATATAATCGGTAGTTTATCCTTCAAGGTTTGTAAATACTGTATGATGTAAGTCCACAATCGCTGTTGAAAACGAATACTTCATCTTCACATTTTAAACCTTTTTCCACTAGTATGAACACTTGCATTTGTGGATATGGATTACCACATACCTTCCTTAATAACAGTTTATTTAAATCTACGACTGTTTCTAAATGAGCTTGTACCTGAGAGAAAATATTATTTGTGGCATTTATAACAAAATTCATAGAGAGATGTAAGTTAATTTCTTGGCACTCACGGTATTAAACAATGGAAGAAGTACGTTCATAATGAAACTTCACAGCTGTTAGGTCGTCAAATAATAAATTAATACATCGACAAGTTTCAAATATGCCACCATACCCGTCATCAGTGCTACTAACATTGAGGTGATCATGGCGTATGACTCAAGATGGGAAGGTTAAAAAAATGAAATTCAAAACTCCATGAACTCCGGAGTCCAGTTAGTTAGAAATAAACAAATATGTACAAATATTTCAATATCTACACGTTATAAGAGAACGAGCCCTATCGAGCCCTATATTTCACGTATGAAATTAAAGTTAAAACGCATAAACTGGAAGAGCCCGTATGGGCCTTCCTTTTTCATACGGCTCTGAACGAAAGTCTCAGAAGACAGAACTTGGGCAATTCTGTTGAAAACATATTCCTGAAATGAACAGTTGCTTTTTTTTATCGGCTGTGTTCTTTGCATGGTAGAATGTTATCTCAAAGCGAGACCAAAATTGTATTGATAAACTGACGGCACCTCGATGGTCTCCTGAGAGCGAGAAGATTTAGCACATGGTGGTGACCAGAGGGAGTTGTAAATCCCTTAAGACCTCCCCGTGGCCATACAGCTGCCTTCCCACGGGTACCGTCGCAGCACCAAATGTCTGGCGTTAGGTACATCGGGTTGCTCCTT
Source organism: Anabrus simplex (assembly GCF_040414725.1). NCBI lineage: Eukaryota > Metazoa > Arthropoda > Insecta > Orthoptera > Tettigoniidae > Anabrus > Anabrus simplex. The sequence goes on from NC_090265.1 coordinate 1,678,517,241, forward strand.
ACAACACCACGAAGGCTACAGCTTTGTGTATGGTGACTACGCCACACTCCCTTGCATTAAAATAAGAGAAAATGTTTTAAATATCTAGGAATTAAATAGTGTATTTTAATTTCTCAACAACTAAAGGCATTTGTGTCGATAATTGGACCGCGGTGAGAACTGATGATACAATGATTTCGTAGCTCAAAATAATCATTAAGGTTAGACACTTATTGCTCACATTTTCAATAGATCATTTACGGAAAGGTATAAAAACAAGTAATAATAATGTTAATGTTCTTAAGTACCACTAACTACATTTGATGGCTTACGGAGATGCCGATGTGCCGTAATTTTGTTCCGCAGGAGTTCTTTTACGTGCCGGGAAATCTACCGATAAGAGGCTAGCGTATTTAGCATCTTCAAACACCACCGGATTGAGCTAGGATCGATCATTCCAAGAATGGGCTCAGGAGGCCAGCGCCTCAACCGTCTGAGCCATTCGGCACGGCTATATATAAAAATGGCAGCTAGGGGAAATTCAGTTAGATACAAATCGATGGCTTTCTTTTAAAACCTCGTATGTCTCAATGCTCTTCCGACCCATAATATCCCTTAAGACTGGTCACGCTTCCTAGGCACATATTTATATGCAGTCCATCAGAATAATTTCCATTCTGTGCATTTTCTTCTGCTATACTGTAAAGGATAACGAACCTTAAATACATTATACTGCAAGAGTGCATAAATTCGCCATGCAAACAACACCGTACAATACGGTATGATAAGGTCCATTTTCCTTTACAGAGTAGCATGCGAAAATGAACATAACGAAAATTATTCTTATGGACAGCATATCGTCCCTTTTCTGACAAAACGGCGAATGTTACAATGCTCTCCCTATCCATTATTTCCCTTAAGACTGGTCACGCCTTCCAGCCACATATTGATATTCGGTCCATCAGAACAATTTACGTTGAGTTCATTTCCCTATGTGCGTGTGTAAAGGAAAATGAACCTTACTGTACCATACTGAAGGAATTTATGTTTACATGACATTTACCCACTCCTAGAGTGTGATGTATTTAAGGTTCATCTTCCTTTACACCTGCGCATAGGAAAATGAACTCAACGAAAATTGTTCTGATGGATCGCATATCAAAATATAGCTGGAAGGCGTGACCAGTCTTAAGGGAAATAATGGATAGGAAGAGTATTGTAACATTCGCCGTTTTGGCAGAACAGGGACGATATCCATATGTGGTTGAGAGGCGTGACGAGTCTTAAGGAATATAATGGGCAGGAAGAGCATTGAGACATACGAGGTTTTAAAAGAAAGCCAACGAAATGTAGTAAGTAGTTTGGCCTGTGGCAAATACTTCGTCTTACAGCAAACTATGCTGAAAGTCTCTGAACTAATATTCTCAAACTGGAATAAATGTGCAAGGAATACGATATTACAATTAACATTTCCTAGGCTAAGTTGATTAGAGTTCGAAAGAAATCGGGCGGTTGAACTTTAGATATTGAGTATATACTGGCTCAGTATTTTGCTAGAGATAATTGAGATCCCTGACGAAGTTATACTTTGGTCTACTGGAGTGAAGGCTGTATAGTCTCGAGGTACTCTAGCGGGGCGGGAGTGGTAAACAAATGCACAACTGGTAACGTTTACTGTAAGATTTATTAACTAACACTAAATGCTATACATACCACACACAACTACTCTAGTTAGCTGTCTCCCTCTGTGTTCTCAGTGTTCACTCACACGAGTTATTCACTCTGATATAGCCTAAAACATTACACCACACACGCTTCTGCTACTGTCACTTGGAGACTAGGGCTGTTTACGATTAAAATCGCTGGACAACTATCGCAGTGACATAGTTCACAGTTTAAGCGTGCAACAGAATCTCACAGTCCGTACACTCGCGGTGGTCTTCGATCACTGACCCTCGTCACTCAGCTGCACTGTTCCGCATTCGCCATCAGTTCACACACAGCAGGACTTCCAGTGATCCAAAGCACTCACACCACAGCACCTTCACATATTCAAATTAACTTTCTTCAAACCTTATCGGAACTGAACGCAAACTGAATCACTGCAGCTTGTCCGGCCAGTCTTATATAGGGAGGCCAGGCTTTCTAGACACTTCAGACGAGGAGAAACTCGTGTAGTGCTATAGAATCCTAAAGCTCTGGGTTCACATTTCTATTAATTTCTCACACCGCCAGGAGGCCACGACAATAGTGGTGGCAGAGAGACAGGTCTTACGACCCTGACTCGTCTCTAACTGGTTTCTGCAGAAGCGAGAGGGCGAAGCCCTAACTCGGTGATGTCACTCGTGGCTGAAGGCAAGCTAACTTGTGACTCCAAAAGCCTTACATTATAATGGCCGACACCGTCACAATACGTTGGAAGTAACAGATTTATAAAAATAATGAGAATTATTGCTGGTACAAACAGGTAGGAAAAATGGAATGAGGATAGTAGTACTGAGGAGGTGAAGGATAAATTTGAAGTAAGTTCTTATGCTTATGAAAAGGTTTTGGTGGTGGAGTCGCGTAAGGCGAACAGACCATAAGTTACCTAAAGGGTAAGAGAAACGGAGGGAGAAGTAAACAAGGAAAGTTATATTTAGCTTTCCTGATTTCAAGACAAGAGGTGTAAAAGACGAACTCAGAATTCAACTTGCATGTAGAGGCTTGTAGAGGCACTTAGCTGTTTACAGAAGCTGTCAGACTGAACACTGTATGAAGAAACTATCAGTCTAGGCCTATAGTATGTATGTATATATGTATGTATGTATGTATGTATGTATGTATGTATGTATGTATGTATGTATGTATGTATGTATGTATGTATGTATGTATGTAAGAAATGAAGTATGCGAAAATAAGTCTGTGGATGGTTGACAATCGGATTTGAACTCGAAACGGATGTAAAGAGTACATCCTGCTCGGAGCTTCGCTACACAGTACTATCATACACCGATTCGATAATTAATGATTGATTATTTAATCAGTTCTCTCTTTATATAAATATTCTACATGCAAATTATATTTACAAAACATTTTCCATTTTAATTGCTCAGTAGTTGGGTAATTAACTTTCACGCACGTTAATATTATCCGAATTCAGTTCATTGCAGTTTTAATTTGGCAGTGGGTTAATGAACAACCCAATTGCGAATTACATATCCCTCAGTGTATTATGTTTGTAACTGGATTTCCTGTTAACATAACTTCCACGCCACCGCATTCATCTCATCTGGAGCAGTACTTTTTTTCCGAATTCATTCCCACAGGAAGTAATAATAATGTTAAAATAAGTTGTGATTTCGTTCTGAGAACTTCATTTGTAAACTAATAATGTCATTAGTTCCTTATTATTATTTTCCCCGCATTTATTGGTATCAGCATTTGATGGTAATTGTGCCCACTTTTATGACGGATGCCCTTCCGGACGCCAAACTTGCGTGTAGAGATATATTCACTGTTACGTTTCCTGTAACGGCTCATACCGTGTTGTGTTTTACGTAGATGAAGTGTATTAAGACGAAAAGAAATACCTAGTCCCCGAGTCAAAAGCATTAACCGAACGCTGTTAAAATAATCTGGGGCTGCCTAGCCAAGGCGGTAAAGGCGTGCTTGGTTCACCCCGAAGGGTATCGGTTTGAATTCCCGTTAAGAAGTCGGAAAATGTTTAAGAAATGAGATTCCATCTTCTGGAGCGGTACATGGCCCAGAGATTCACTTGAACTACACCAACAATAAGTTTGTATGTTTGTTTGTTTGTTTGTTTGTTTGTTTGTTTGTTTGTTTATTTGTTTGTTTGTTTGTTTGTTTGTTTGTTTGTTTGTTTGTTTGTTTGTTTGTTTTCCAACCGTCGTCCCGTTTCTCTACGGGGTCAGATATGAGGTGAGATGAAACTGTCGTTGCGTTTTCATGACTGGATGCCCTTCCTGACGTCAACCTCATCAGAGGAGTTAATGAGATGAAATGAATGACGTGATAGATGATAGTAGGAACGGAGAGGGTGAAACCCGGTGCCGGCACATAGCCTACTCCTGTCGAAGAACACCAAGAGGTCTGCTCAAAGCTTAACGTCCCTATCCGATAGACGAATCACTATCAACACCAACAATGAGTAACAGGTTTAATTTATGAGGCCATTGAGCTTAAAACTGTGTCTCACGTTGTGCTCAGGTTAAAGTTAGATGGATAGGATAATAACGTTATTAGTTTATACATCCCAAAAACTACTTGTATGGTTTTTCGGTGACGACGAGGTGCCAGAATTTTGTCCCTCAGGAGTTATTCTTACGTGCCAGTAATCTAACGACAGGAGGTTGTCGTATTTAAATACCTTCAAATAACACCGGATTGAACCAGGATCGGACCTGCCAAGTTGGGCTCAGAAGTTCAGCGTTCTACCATCCGAGCTATTCAGCCTTTGTTAGTGGTGAAGTTAGGAATCTGGGCCCCTTCTTACACATAACCACTCATTACAATAACATAATTATAAAGTAAAAATTAACAATGCACAACTAGTTATTATTATTATTATTATTATTATTATTATTATTATTATTATTATTATTATTATTATTATTAAATATACATCGCAACTGGGAAATGTCTCGGTGGAAATTATCACTTTCAGTATTGTGATAATAAATTAAAGATAAAACATAATTACCCAACAACAACAGCAAAAGTATAACAAGCATTTCCATGGAAACCAAATATTGCGGGAAATACTATTACTTTAACATTCTAAATCTAGCATCATCATGTACAAATTCAGACACAACTTAAATATTTCCAGCGCTTAACACTACGCCTTACAATACTATAGGTTGAGTTTACTACTAGCTTAGCATTACAAGTGATAATGACCAAACCAAACCAAACCCCATGGCACTACAGCCCTTGAAGGGCCTTGGCCTACCAAGCGACCGCTGCTCAGCCCGAAGGCCTGCAGATTACGAGGTGTCGTGTGGTCAGCACGACGAATCCTCTCGGCCGTTATTCTTGGCTTTCTAGACCGGGGCCGCTACCTCACCGTCAGATAGCTCCTCAATTCTAATGACGTAGGCTGAGTGGACCTCGAACCAGCCCTCAGGTCCAGGTAAAAATCCCTGACCTGGCCGGGAATCGAACCCGGGGCCTCCGGGTAAGAGGCCGGCACGCTACCCCTACACCACGGGGCTGGCCACAAGTGATAATGAAGTAGAGTTAAATCATAATTACAAAACAACAACAACAAAACAATAACTGAGAAGAAGAAGGATAAGAAGAAGCCTTTACCTCCCACTCCTCTTAGGGACTATATGGCCTGCTCGGAAATGGCTTTGCTTTGCCTTGCAGTTGAAATCGTCGTCCCGACTGGGATCGAGCCTGGCGCCCCCTGAATAGAAGACCAGATCGCTGACTCTTCAGCCAAGATGCCGGACAACAATGTCATTAATTCTGCGACCCAGTGCGTACTTTCGCAGTTTTCGGAGACGCCAAGGTGCCGAATAATTTTTCCGCATAAGCTGTCTTACGCAATAGTGGATCCTCTGACAGGAGACTGGCATCGAACCCACCAACCAAGGCACAACGTCTGATCCATTCATTTTGACTAAAGAAGAACTGGTTACGTACCTTCTTAATCGTACTCCTCTTCCAATTTTAAACTTCTAGCAAAGCAGGCAATCCAATCCAGACCTTCATGAATGACAATCAAATGCACTAATAGTTTCGGACAACAGGTGTCTCATTCTGATACGATACCATCTAGCGTTCCCAAGTTAGAGTTTGACATTTCGATGTTCTCTGATATGTATAGTTGCTATTGTTTTCTTCAGATTACAAATGTTTAGTAATGTTTACGAGAATGCAGTCCTTCTATCCTTGTCAACAAGTAAAGTACCCAAACTGTTATTTCAAAAGCTAATTTCCCAATTTAAAAAATCGTGTGGATATTTCTAGCCGAGTGCAGCCCTTGTAAGGCAGACCCTCCAATGAGGGTTGACGGCATCTGCCATGTGTAGGTAACCGCGTGTAATTGTGGAGGAGGATAGTGTTATGTGTGGTGTGTGAGTTCCAGGGATGTTGGAAACAGCACAAATAACAAGCCCGCGAGCCATTGGAATCAACCAATGAAGGTTAAAATCCCCGACCAGGCCGGGAATCAAACCCGGGACCCTCTGAACCGAAGGCCAGTACGCTGACCATTCAGCCAACGAGTCGGACAATTTCCCAGATGAAACCATAATTATATTTCGCCGGCATTTTGCGGCTATTTCAGTCGTGAAATTACCAGCGTTTTGGTAGTAGATTCATTAATTTGTTTTGCCACACCTTTTCAAGGCTCTCACGGCTAGTGCACAATTCAGACATCACTGTAATATCCCAATGTAGGCCAATGCAGTTACGGTGCACTAGGAGTGTGTACCTTCACTTGCGTAAGATTATTTACTGTTTCCCTAATTTTTTAAAAAATACAAAGGCAGACATCAGACAGGATCATTGAAAGGAACAAAAATCCACAGCCTGTTTCCAGTCATTCGAACGGGTCAGGAATGGAATGAATGGAGCTCCCATCTAGCGGCGAGGATAGGAAATGTGCCGGCTGCCGAAGCCTGTCGCACTCCCCTGCGGTAATGATAAATGACTGACAGATGAAATTAAATGTTAATGGGGAGTGTTTCTGGAAAGTAAGATGAAAGGGAAAACCCGAGTTCCCGGAGAAAAACCTGTCTCGCCTCCGCTTTGTCCAGCACAAATCTCACATGGAGTGACGGGATTTGAACCACGGTATCCAGCGGTAAGAGGCCGACGCGCTGCCGCCTGAGCTACAGAGGCTATTGAAAGAAATATCATCTCTTTTATATGGATTCTCTCTCTCTCTCACCGTGGTCGATGATTGCCAAGCACTTGGTGACACACAGGGCTTCAGAAAATACAACTGTGGTGTGGCGGCGTTATTTGGTTTGCATGAGATTGACCTGGAATAATCAGAGGATTTAGAGAGGTTAAAAGCTGTGTTCGTACGATTGGCTCTGTATTGAAGGGCTTCTCTCTCTGATACGTTGAATTATATGATCTCTCCAAGACACCTAAAAAAATAGCAACATTTGATTTTTCCTAATTCACCGAGGAGTTGGCCGTGCGGTAAGTGTCACGCAGCTGTCAGTTTGCATTCGGGAGACAGTGGGTTCGAACACCACTGTCTACAGCCCTGAAGATGGTTTTCCGTGGTTTCCGATTTTCTCACCAAGCAAATGTACCTTAATTAAGGCCTCGACCGCTTCCTCCGCACTCCTTGCCCTTTCTTATACCATCATCGCCATATAACATATCTGTGTCGGTGCGACGTAAAGCAAAATTGTAAAAAATAAAATAAAAGCAAATTCTGTACGAAGAAGTGTTGCGGTATTATGACATCGTTAATTCAGGGTAAGGAAAATTGGAGACCTACGGTTCGTGTTTTTTTTTTTTTTTTTTTTTTTTTTTTACGTCGCACCGACACAGATTGGTCTTATGGCGACTCGTGTTTTCTTGTGGTGCATGTTTTGCTGATGCGTTGTATGTAAATGAAGATATGTATTAAGACTAACAACTAGCCCCCGAGCTAAAAGATTTATCACCGGGCGAGTTGGCCGTGCGCGTAGAGGCGCGCGGCTGTGAGCTTGCATCCGGGAGATAGTAGGTTCGAATCCCACTATCGGCAGCCCTGAAGATGGTTTTCCGTGGTTTCCCATTTTCACACCAGGCAAATGATGGGGCTGTACCTTAATTATGGCCACGGCCGCTTCCTTCCAACTCCTAGGCCATTCCTATCCCATCGTCGCCATAAGGCCTATCTGTGTCGGTGCGACGTAAAACCATTAGCAAAAAAAAAAAAATGATTTATCCAAACGCTGTTAAATCCCAGCCAGCCGCGCAAGTTGACCATGCTGTTAGGGGCGCACAGCTGTGAGCTTGCATCCGGGAGATAGTGGGTTCGAACCCCACTGTTGGCAGCCTTGAATATGGTTTTTCGTGCTTTCCCATTTTCACACATGGCTGGAGATGTGCCTCAATTAAAACCACGCCCGCTTCCTGCCCACTCCTAGTCCTTTCCTATTACATCGCCGTAATAAGACCTATCTGTGTCGGTGCGACGTAAAGCAAATTGTAAAAGAAAGATCTGGTCGGGAATCGAACCCAGAGCCATATGAACCGAAGGCTACCGTGCTGGTCATTCAACCAAGGAGCTGGATAGACCTACGGCTTCAGCTATGCTTAGAGACGAGCGATGTTGAAGGCAACAGCTGTCATGAAGGCTATCGTCTGCAGATCAATTTCACTGTTTTAGATCCTATGCCTAGTCGAATACCATGATTGTATTGTCTGTTTCTCCATTTATGGAAGGTCTATGTAGGAATGCTTTAGAAAGAAATGGACGAGGACTTATCGTCTTTACGAAGGCCACTCTAAACTTCAAAGGATCTGGAGATTTCCCTCATGAATTTCACTTGTCAGTAGGGTTCTTTTGATAATGAAGTGAGTGTTGTTGGACACGCCCACTTCTTTGATTATATCTATACATATTCCAATTGCAGATTATGTCCGGATGTAAACAAAGCGGAGTGCATCAATATTATGCACTTATTAGCTCAGGTCGCGAACATAGGTTTGCAAAAATGTATTCTCACTCCAAAAAAATTGAGCGAATGGTATTAAACTGAAATGGCGTACGACTTTTAGTGCCACGGGTGCCCGAGGACGTGTTCGACTCGCCAGGTGCATGTCTTTTGATTTGACACCCATAGGCGACCTGCGCGCCGTGATAAAGATGATTTTTTTGAGATTATATACACCCAGCCGCCATGCCAGCGGAATTAATCAATGATGGATATATTTCCCGACCCTGCCGCTAATCGAACCCGGGACATCTGTGACCAAACGACAGCACGCTGATTATTTAGCCATAGAACCGGACAGCGAATGGTACTGTATGTTTCTCATATTTAATGTGTTATCGGCTTTAATTTTCGTTATTTTCAAAATACAATTCACCAGCTACGTAGATGAAAACCCTGTGGTTGTCAACAATAAATATTCAATCTTTTGTTGTTAGTGCCATCAGTCCATAAACTGGTTTGATGCAGCTCTCCATGCCATACTATCTTGTGCTAACTAGTACATCCTACATCTATTCTAATCCGTTTGTCATATTCATACCTTGGTCTACCCCTGCCGTTTCTTACCGCCAACAGTTCCCTCCAAAACTAACTTAACCAGACTTAGGTGCCTTAAGGTACGTCCTATCATTCTATCTCTTCTTCTGGTTAAATTTCAGCAAATCGTCCTCCCCGTGATGTAGGGGTAGCGTGCTTGCCTCTTACTCCGAGGTCCCGGGTTCGATTCCCGGCCAGCTCAGGGATGTTTACCTGGATCTGAGGGCTGGTTCGAGGTCCACTCAGCCTACGTGATTAGAATTGAGGAGCTATCTGACGGTGCGATAGCGACCGCGGTCTAGAAAGCCAAGAATAACGGCCGAGAGGATTCGCCGTGCTGACCACACGACGGCTCGTAACCTGCAGGTCTTCGGGCTGAGCAGCGGTCGCTTTGTAGGCCAAGGCCCTTCAAGGGCTGTAGTGCCATGAGGTTTGGTTTGGTTTGGTCCTCCTCTCCATTATTCGACTCAGTATCTCTTCATTTTTGATTCGATATACCCATCTCACTTTCAGCATTCTTCTGTAACACCACATGTCAATAGCTTCTATTCCCACTTTCTGAGCTACTTATTGTCCATGTTTCGCTTTTATATAGCACCACGCTCGAAACGAAGGTCTTCAAAAACATCTTTAAAATTCCATATCAGTTTTCGAAGTGGACCAATTTATTTTATTTTCTCCCTTGCTTGTGCTAGTCTGCATTTTACTTCTGCCATCGTTAGTTCATTTACTATCTTAGTAACAATATTCATCTACTGCACTGAAGTCTTAATTTCCTAATCTAATGTTTTCTGTATCACCAGACTTCATTCGACTGTACTCTATTGCTTTTGTTTTGGATTAATTTATTTTCGTCTTGTAATCCTTCTCCAAGACTGTGTCCGTACCATTCAATATTTGTCCAGAATAACAATATCATCGGCAAATCTCAGAGTTTTTGGTTTCCTCTCCTTGGATTATGATTCATTTCCAAGTTCCTCTTCGATTTCCTTTATCGCCTGTTGAAAAGGTGAGGGGACAAATTTCAGCCTTGCCTCACTCCTTTCCTCATTGAAGTTGCCTTTTCATAGGCTTCTATTCTTATTGAAAATGAAAACCCACAACCTGTTTTCCAGTCATTGACCGGGTCAGGGATGGAATGAATGAAACATATATAGGCTGTTATTACAATGGGGTCGCCACTCCCAAGGTGATTTATTAATGAGTGATAAATGCTATGAAATGATAATGGAGAGTGTTGCTGGAATGAAAGATGACAGGGAAAACCGAAGTACCCGGAGAAAAACCTGTCCCGCCTCCGCTTTGTCGAGCACAAATCTCACATTGAGTGGCCAGGATTTGAACCACGGTATCCAGCGGTGAGAGGCCGACGCGCTGCCGTCTGTCTATTCTTATTACAGATTAATATTCTATCCTTAGGTTCCATTGTTTCGGAGGAATGCCTTACGCTCGTTCTTTTCTTGAGTGACCTTTTTTTTTAATTTCGTGTGGCTATTTGTAGTCGAGTGCATCCCTTGTAAGGCAGACCCTCCGATGAGGATGGGCTGCATCTGCCATGTGTAGGTAATTGCGTGTTATTGTGGTGGAGGATAGTGTTATGTGTGGTGTTTGAGTTGCAGGGATGTTGGGGACACCACAAACACCCAGCCCCGGGTCATTGGAATTAACCAATGAAGGTTAAAATCCCAGACCCGGCCGGGAATCGAACCCGAGACCCTCTTAACCGAAGGCCAGTACGCTGACCATTCAGCCAACGAGTCGGACTATTGAGTGACTGATAAAGTACAATGTCTGAACAGGTAGAGAATTTCAAACATGGCAAAGAGCAATCTTTAACTAGTAATGAGAAAGTTAACAACAATTTATTTTCATAATGTTATTTCTTATCTAAATAGTAGATCATTTCTAGAAGTCTGTCTGCAACCCCAAGATGTTGGTGAGAGTGAATACGAACATCGACTGCTCACAGTGTCATCTGGTTAGGAAAGCAGCGTTTCCACTTCTTCAATCAGTGCAAGAAGCTGGAGTAAGCTGGAGGACTAAACTCTGAACTTCGTTTGGATGAGAACCAATTTTAAAAGTAAAAAAATAACATTTGAGTGAATAGGTCTATTTATTATTATTATTATTATTATTATTATTATTATTATTATTATTATTATTATTATTATTATTATTATTATTTTAATTCAATAATAATAATTTTATTGTTGTTACGTCCCACTAACTACTTTTTCTGTTTCCGGAGACGCCGAGGTGCCGTAATATTGTCCCGCAGAATTTCTTTTACGTGCCAGTAAATATACCGACACGAGGCTGACGAACTTGAGCACCTTCAAATACAACCGGTCTGAGCCATGATCGAATATGACAAGTTGGTGAACCGCCTGAGCCACTCTGAGGGGCATTTTATTATTATTATTATTATTATTATTATTATTATTATTATTATTATTATTATTATTAGTATTATTATTATTATTATTATTATTATTCAATATTTGTTGTTTTGTGTAATTCAAAACATGTATGCGAATTGTGGCAAAGATATCACGATTTCCATGATTCAATAATGATCACGTTCACTCGCGTGAAGAAACCGTGTCCTATAACGGAACCTATTTAGGTTTGTAAGTTTGTAATGAAATGGCTAGCAAACCTTACATTTCCAACATCCACCTCCTTCACCCTCTAGTATATTTATAGGAATATTATTGACAGCTATTTAGCTCCTCCTCCTTCCAATGGACGAGTAATCCATACCCCTTTCTCTAAACGTTTGATTCTCGAGTAATATTTCATTGCCCAGCCCATTTCTCTGTATTTACTAGAATCATAGCAAATGTCATTAAAGTTGGCTATTTCTGACACAAACTTCATTTCACGCCAAACATAATATGACTCATAGGTTTGTTGGTTTGTTGATTGTGTCTTCAAATGATATACT